>NC_042494.1:157626903-157741471 GCF_005508785.2 Acyrthosiphon pisum
TTTACAATAATTCTAATTAATATAATTAAAATTTAGATAAGATAGTAAAATATGTTAATACTGAAATATGTCTTCCACAAATAATTTTCAACCTTTTTAAATTTAATTTTAAAATAAAACCACAATGGATTGCCGGATTGGTCTGCCAAATGATGTTAAAATGTTAGGAGGCTATAAAAATATTCAAAGAAGTTTTAATTTACCACCATACTAAGAACGACGTAATTATAGTTACAACATAGTTGAGAACAAAAACTATGAACATTAATTGTATGGTTAAAACTTAAAATGTAATATATTATTTGGTTGGAAATTATTGAAATCTTGGTGATCTAGCAATTAATTTTATATGTTTTTTTATACCATTTTGATTACCTAAACCAGTGTTTATTTTTTTTATTAAATGTAATCAAACAAATTTTACTAATTAGATTTTTTGCATAAGCAATTAAAGTCTAATATGAAGCTTGAGTTCATCGATTGAGATCAATTTATTTCTGGGTCTTTACACATTTGGCATTTTACAAATATCTCCAGATTGTATAAATGCCTAATATATTCGACTATTCTTAAATAGTTATTAAGGACGTGCAGTGCTTTATTGCAATCCTTAACTATAATCAGGTAACGCCTGTAAGCAATTATTATTCATTAATATCTATGTTTCAATAAATGGTTTTTTTTTTTGCTTAATTTTACTGTATAAAATGATTTAGTCCCACTGGTCTTACTTAATCATCTTGAGTCCTATACTATGACCAAACCATTCAGCACCAGGGTCACCAAAGTTTTTGAAATTGTCCAATTCTACATTGTAAGTATCATTCCAACTGAAATTTAAAAGAATATATTAATTTACAATATATGTTAAAAATTATACGATTTATTATACTACTAAATATTAAGTTATAAATTTAGAAGTTTATTTGCAGTTTTTTTTATATACTGCGTTAGGATTTAGGAAATACAAAAACAATAATTTTTGGTAGCACTGTTAATTTATTGATAATATCATAGTAACCACGATCATTAGGACACTGAAAAATGTAAACAAACAAATAATTGTATGTAATTTACTATTTTAGCATTAATTTCAAATGTTATTTTATGAATTTAAAATGAAATATCATATATTATAATTTATAATTAATCTCAATAAAAAATAACTAATAAGTAATACAGCAAATATAATTTTGGAGGGTCCTTAATATTTATTGAGCACAGAAATTATGGCTCGCATGCCAAAGGAACAAGGGGAAATATTAAAAAATGAAGAAGTACTACAAATGAAGTATGAGGAAAATAACAAAATAACAAAAAAATTTATGGATGAAATCAATGAAATGAAAAGTAAGATAGATGATTATGATAACCATAGTACACCAGATGTTAAACACAAACCAAAACCAATTAGATCTTCAGAATTTAATACATTTATGAAAATTATTGATACTGGTGATACTATTGAAGAATTCAAGACTGTTTCGAGTAAAGAAATAACTATAAAAAATTATGTATTACAAAAAGAAATTGACCGTTTAAACAATGAACTAGTGAAAAAAGATGATCTAAATGACCATTTACAAGAAGAAAATAAAAAACTAACTGAAGAAAAAGACAAATATGTTCATCAAGTATCATTACTCAAAGAGAAAATAAGAAAACACGATAGAGAAGTTGAACATTTAACTGGAACATTGAAAACTAGAGATTCTGAGGTAAACAGAATACTGAAAGATATAGGATCTATAGAGAGAAAATTTAAACATGAACAAATCATACACGAAAAACAAAGAGCAATTTTCATAAAATCTTCAGACGAGAACAAACAGCTAAAAGAAACTGTAAAAAAGCTGGAAGCCGCAAATAAAGAGGCTGAAGAAAAGTATACAAAAGCATTATCTAAGAACGACGATATCTTGGCAAAATGTGTTAGAGAAAAAGATGTACTAATTACTGGATTCAGAAAACAATTGGAATTAATTGATTCGCTGAAGAGACAAAACGTACGAACAAAGTTACAAGAAGAAATAAATGTTTTAGAAAATGAATTTAGTAAACTTCTAGAGGGTAAATAAGATTATTTATTAGATATGTCATAGGTGTCAAAAATTAACTTACTATTCTTCTGTAGCCAAGTTAGGTTTATCTTGAGCATTATCCTCATCAGAGCTCATTTTGAAACAAAAATATGAATTAAGTACCTACCAAGGAAATAACGAAAATGTTCTTTGCTTAAACTTTATGGTACCAGTTGCCCACTTATTGTATTCCTACAATGTTTATTGTTTAGTTACAAGACATTTGAATTTAATATGAAGTTTCTAAAAAATAAATTATAATTTATAACTGACTTCAGTGAGTTAGTCACTTACTTGTTGTAAAATGTAAATAATTGTTATCACTTTATCAGTAAATGTGTTGTTTTTTTTCGTGATATAATCTGCTTAACAGTATAATACTGTGATAATGTTAAGGATTATGTGTGGTTTTGCTTATAGATGGCGCACCAGCAATAACAATTGTAATTTATTGAATTAAAATATATTATAAGAATAAATACAAAGTACCCAATTATTATTTTGAACTTTCGATCTTGCGTTTTTATTTTTTTGTAGAAATATATATAATATATATATATATATATATTTATATGATAGCAATCAACAAAAGTTTATATTTTGTTATTGCAGATAAATGGGCAGCAAAAATTAAAATAGATGTACCTTTGTGGCTTTGTCCTTTGTCCATGTAGGTAAATAGTGGCTCAATCAGAATTTTTTCTGGGGGTTCGTACTTGTTTAAACTAAATTAAATTATTAAATGAAAGAAAAAAATATGGTACGTATATACCTACCTACTATTGTAATAATCATAGACCGGCCTTGTAAATTAAAATCAGATCCATGATAGAGGATATTGTTGATAGTATTTTTTAAATATGCTCGGGGCCCTGCGGTGCTTTATTATTTAAACGACCCAAAGTTCTTTCATAAATATGTTTAACAATTATACATATATATTTTTTACATAATATTTAACCGTTTTATTTATCGTATGGTTTGTACCTATTCATCATTAACAACATAAAAGTACCTATAGAATATTAGTAAATAATAATATATAAAACATGATAGAAATAACTAGTTATTTCTATCATGTAATAAAATATATAAATTGATAAAATATAAAATATAGAACTGATATAGGTAGGTTACACGATAAATTATCATTTATAATCGTATCAATACGTTTGCTATTTGCGAGTTTTATTTTATTGTTTGTTACGTACTGGACATTCTTCCACAATGTGAATGGCTATCTATTTAGGGTCATCCGTCCATTCCTTGAGTCTTTCTGAGGAAATCGAATAACCCCGGTACCTACTCTTTGGTACAACGTAGGTTGTTCAATGACGTTATTTTTGTCTAAGTTATTTAGTCTCCATTCATCAGTCCATTTATTCAATACTTGAAGAGTTAATGTTAAAGTTTTTCTTTATTAACTTTTGTGCTAGCTTTCAAGACATACAAGATTATAGCCATCTTTAGCTGGGAATAGAATTATTATTCGTGTACCTACTTGTGTAACGTGTAAGGGTATACTTCTATTTAAGAGGACGTGGTACCTGCATTTGCTGTCTCAGTCTTACACACGTACGGCATGCCACATTTTCGTTCACCAGTGTCAACTTTCAGTTTTGATATTAGAGTGAATTTACCTATTATCAAACTTTTAGGTAAGAACATGCTCACAATGCTCATAATTCACTTAAAAATAAAAATATAATAAAAAACTACAGAAAACACAAATAATGTTATGACCTAAAAGTAAGTTTGTTTCATTCACTTCAATATCATAACTGACAGTACACTATTAAAACTGGAAAACGGAAAGTCGATACGTTGTAGATACGTAAGACAGAGACAACTAGAGAACTAAGGATCTGCATCTTCGAAGGTTAGATTACTTACAAATACATACAATTTTCAAGTCCTCACATGTAACATTTTTAAATTACAACCAAATAATTAAAATTTATATTCTTCATTTAATTATCTATGATTTCCCCAAAATTTGAACTTTAAATGTCTATAATCAAAAATTGTGCATGTATATTTTTTTAGATTTTTTGATTTCAGACATATACTTATGGAATTTATAAGAATTTTAAATAAAGGTATATAAATAGCTCAAAAAGAGTCAAAATATTTTTTTAACTTTACCATATTGTAAAAAATGCCAATAAGTATAAACAATTTATGAAAATATTTAAGTATCTACAGTTATTTGTTTTAGAACTACAAGTCTTTACAACATAATAAGAAAACGTTGAAAAGATTCCTAACGAGAAATCATTATTTTATACCCTTGAATATCCAATTTCGTCAATATTCTAACTATCATACTTACTAGATTTACTTTCTTATCAGAAAAGATATTAAAGTTGAAAATGATTTTTACTATAATTAAAGATTGATTTATAGGCAGAGTAGCCACAAATAAATGCCACGTAATCGTGTCATGTTGTATGTTATGAAGCAAAACATCTCGGCGGGAGTTTTTTTTAATATTATAATATTTGTAGATATGGTTGTAAACTGTAAAGTACTTTATATTATTATTTTTGTTAAGTTTGGGTTCACTCGACCATTCTCCCGAGCGTTCACCACTGGATTCTACATTAAGTTTACACCAAATCAAATATAGGCCCTAGCTGCGGTTTCAGGGACGATTGTTGAAAATCATCGTGTAAACTATATTTTATACTAAACATGTCAGATTGAAAATGAGTTTGTGTTATTCAAAAGTTATATCCTACTTTTTACTTGAACAATATTAATTATTATAATATACTCATTACTCATAATATAAGTTGTCTACAATAGTCCATGATAATTTAGTCTACAGTAATTAGGTATATATGGCAATATATTTAGCCATGATACTAATATATTATATCTGCAATCTACATCACTGTAGGTACTATACTTTTACGAATTTACTTCTCGTGAAAAATTACATAAACTCTGTGCGGTTAATGGTTATATTGACATCTTAGAAATACTCTTCACAATCTTAAAATGAACTCATTCATCAACAGTTAACATTATAATATAAAACTTAATTTATCGTAGGTAGACAGCCAGACAGGTACCTATAGTCTTAACTGGGTCTGAATTAAAAACACATATATAGGTACCTAAATAGACTTGGGTATAACTATATATGTAATTATAAAAATATACCGAATATTCATATTATCTATTATCTACCAATGATTGTTCACTGTTGTATTACTCGGATACGCTCAGTAATGTATCAGGTTTTTCAATCTATTTCAAAAAAAAAAAAAAAAAAATGTACATCGTTTTAAGATTATGAATTTTTAAAATTGCATTTTATTTATATGGCCGCCATAAAAACCCAACCTTGTGTACATAATATAGAGCACAACATAATATAGTGATTTTGTGTACAGGGCAAACAAAATGTCGCTATTCGCCGAAACGATGGTCGCATAAGTTACGAGTTATAGTAAAGTTTTTTATTTTACTGTTGTAAAGTTTTTATTTTATACATTTTATACATTCTAAACATTGTTTATTCCCCTTATAGGAAGAACCGAAGCATTAGATGTGCTACATGCACGTATAGCTGTCCTGTTAACACGTTCGAATGAATTATCATTGGTCGAGGCGTTTTGAATACGGATGGAGAATATATATAATAATAAAAATCCCCATTCGGACTGTCCAAGTTTTTTTTTTTTTGATTTCGGTTTTCTTCCTATACTCAAGGGTTTCGTACAAACCTCCACTTCTACCCCCTCCCCCTCTCACCTCCCCGACTGATATATAACAACGTGTATGAAATATTTTATTGCGCTTCAAAACTGATATATACAATTTTCTCCTGACGCCTTCGCATGTGAATACGATATCCACCCTTTTTTCGTTCTCTGCCGACCCCACCCCTCTATTTTCTTTCCTTGTTTTTACCCTACGGTAATCCCCCAAGATGCACGAAAGTACAAAATATTGATGCCATCGCCGGACCCTTAGAATATTCAATTGGAATTGAGGCGTAAACATGTCCTCACTATACAATATCGTGCTGCAGTGTAGTATCGTACACACACTGACAGACGAAGTACGATCTTTATTTTATTTTTATTTTTACGACGTATTCGAATGGTAAAATATATATTGATGAATATCAAATGAACATAAAATATAAAAATATTTTTCGTGATTTTTTTTTTTCAATTTATCGCAGAAAAACTGCAGCTGACGTATATATAACAATAATTATAACTACATAGGTAGGTACTGCAAATTCGAAATAAGTCTATTATTTTTTCTATACAAAAAACAATTTTAACATCACTTAGATACATATAATGGATTATAAACAGGACCAGACTGCGATGCATGTAGTTCGAAATTTTTTCTAAAAATATACTGTCATCAATATCACTACAATATTATTTATTATATATACTATATATAGGTACCTCCACCTATATACGCGATATTATATTTTATAAGCACAGGTAAACGATTAATCAAAACATTGATCAATTATAATTCATTTAATTAGAGCCGGTAAATTAAAAAGAGTTTAATTCCATTTTGTCAATTTTATTACACAATATTGTTAGGTACATGAAAATTACAAACGCACCGTACGTAAATTATACCGATAATGCAGGGTACCTTAACTGCTATATCTATTAATTATTAAATATTAAATTATCACAAAGCAATGAGTTCTAAACTTAAGTCCGTTTAATTAAATTCCACTGACACGAATAATACTTGTTTGTTTTGAGAACCACATGAGAAAAATAATAGCTGCTGCAGTTTGTTTAAAAAAACACCGTCGGAACGAAGCTCAATTCACATCAGCTTTTTTTCACCGTATTTTTATTTCTATGAGTTTTTAGAATAGTTTATATCTTAATAAATTCGGTTTGTTAAAAATCACATTTACAGGCATTTAATACAATATTAAATCGTTAGCACTCATATCATGTAGTTACGAACTATAAAATTATGCACTTAATTTTGTTTAAGTTAAAGCTCATAAAATCTCTCTAAATACAAATTAAAAATATGATCAACTTTAAGATATTCTAGCTTTATTTATTTTTATATAGGTAGGTATAGTATTTGATATATTATTTTGCATGAAACTTTTCTGAAATGTTTATACTTTATTTTTTTAATGGAAAAAACTGCTGTAACCATTTAATTTAAATGGTTCAATATAATTTATTGTTATGTTTATTTATGGCGGCTGCTTGACATTGGTTAAAAAAGGTATAACTTTATACATTTTAATTATAAATCTTGTTTACGTAGTAAACGAGAGTAATCGCACATTTGAAAAGTACAAATTTCCCTAAAAAAAAAAAAAGTATTCAGTTAAATTATAATGCTGTATACTATTATATAATATAAGATATATGTATTTAACGTCCTATACAATACAGGTTATTATCTAATACCTATGATGATGAAACAAAAAATATTATTGTATAGTCAAATTTATAAAAGTTTTCAAAACTATTTACAATTTAAAAGTAAGTAATTGTATATAAAAGTAGGTTTTAGATTTTTTATTATACGCAGTCCTATAAAGAATACTTTTAAAAAGTACTTGAGTAAATACTCAAATACATTTTTTTTTAAGTACCTATTTAAGATACTACTCAAATACTTTAATTGTAAAGTATTTCAAATACTACTCAAATACTTTGAAAAAGTATTTCAAATACTTTTCAATAATACTTTTGGTTTATAAATTTTGGGTTTTTAAATAACGTAATATAAACACATAGGAAGTAGGTAATCTAATAGTTATCTAATAGTTTTAAAGGGAATATTGTTATTCAATATTCAATAACTTTTTTTAGAAATCTGGTTTTCACAAACCTTTGGGCTTCGGCTAACACAGAAATACAGAATATTAAATAAAACTATTATTATATTATTGTAGTTGACAATAATATTTTTCCAACCAATTATTTCGAATAAAAATAAAATGTTCGAAATAAAAAACCAAAGTATTGAATACCAAAAAGTATTTAATACAAAAAAAAGTATTTAAAATACCATTCAAAATACTTCATGCTGAAAGTATTTAAAAAGTTATTCAATACTTAAAAAAGTATTTGAATACTTTTACTCTAATACTTTTAGTTAAATACTTTACAGGACTGATTATACGTTTATCGTACAGCGAGGTTGCCGATTGTTTATGAAATTAAAGTGATTAATATTATAACACGACTACACGAGTTGTCTCAGTGTGAGGGTCAGTTATCTCAAAAAATATTTTAATAAAAATATAAATATTATAATCAACAATAGACGTGCTAATAATTAATATAAAATATATACCTATAGGTATATGATGATAATTATATAATATTATATATGTACCATCAATTATTTAGTAACACTTATAAGTTATCACTACTATAATAAATAATTTCTAACTATTCATTATTAAGGCACAGTACCTACCTACAAAAAAATTATCAAAACCTATCGTTATTTTTTTTTATCTTTTTTTTTGGCGGAAATTGTTTTTAAATATGATTTTTATACATTATACACAGTTTTATGAGTTAAAATGCTAAATCTAATGAACTTAAACAAACGTTTATGCACATAAGTAGCTATATTATCATTGATTACAGCCTATATAGATACATAGTAAAAAAAAGTATTCAGTTAAATCAAAATTATGTATATATACCTACTTATATATTAGGTAGGGGAACATGGAGCAAAGTGGGGTACCGGGGCAAAGTGGGGACATTGTATTATCTATTCATTTAATGTAAAAAATGTATAATATTATTAGATGTATGGCTTCCTTGGTCGTCTGAGATAGTGTGGTAGAAGTTTTGAATCGAACTAGCTAGTGATTATTTTGTAATTAATCAATGAAAAACTGGAAATATGCCTATTATAATTTACTTGATAATAGAATTGCATATTTTGTTATTTATATATTCAATTATTTTGGGCTTTGTTATTAATATTTTTCTTTTTTTTATTTAAAAGTCTATGTTGTTTGTTCTATGATTTAAGTTCTTTATTTATGTTTAGGTATTTCAATAAAATAAAATCAATGGCTCTAGGTAATTTAACTATTTGGGGCAAAGTGGTTTATACCTGTCTGGGGCAATGTGGGACCACCCAAATATTCTCAAAATAAAGGAAGAACTTAAGTTGAAGGGTATCTATTATATAAAAATTGGCTTCATTGTCTTTGCGCTGAGTTTGAAGAAAAAGATTAGAAAACCATGTTTAAACGTGAATTTTGTTCCTAAAATTATTTTTTTGTTTTATAAAATTTAAAAAGTTACAATTCACAATTTAATTTCTTTTAAGTTAAGCTATACATTTAAGTATATTAACGTTTTTTATAAATAATTTGTTGTGTTTATAAAATGAAGTAAAATACATGGAATTTTTTCGAATGTCTGTACTTTTTTTTACATCCTTTTAAAGTTACATAAAAAAAAAATCAAATTTTTATAAAAAATGTATTATCAATAACCATAACCTATAGATTGTGTGAACAAAATTTGAAAGGAAAAAATTGTTTTTTAAGTGTATAACAGGTCTTCAGACATTAGCGTCCTCACTTTGCCCCATGTTCCCCTACCTATACCTAATATGCATTTAACATCCGGTACACTGCATAGTGCAGATTATTATCTAATACCTATAATGATGAAACAATAAACATTATTGCAGTAAAGGTTTACTATTATATTTATACTATGTATATAATCAATGCTATCATATAATATAATAAGCGTATATAATTTTGCACATCAAGGTGTTTCTAAAATGTTAATTGTATACCAGCTAAATACTGATTTAATATAATATAATTATATGATGTATACCTCTACATATAATACCTATATACGTAATAGCCCAAGTCTATTTCTCTAGAATATACAAGGTTTAAAATCGATAGGTATATATAATATTATAGCTGCAGAGGTATAACTTTTATAAGAATGTCTTTCATGAAATGACATTCGTCGGCGACATAGTGAAAATGTTTTTTTCTTTTTTTGGGCATTCAATTCAGAATTTAATAAATCCCTTACAATGAAATGATATTTCCTATTTCGCATCCAACATGCTGGCCACAACGGTATTACGAAACACACACCGTTTTACGACTTGATCAGATGTTTTCAATATTCCGTCCGAGTTACGACTACAGGTAACCGTAAAACCGTATTGCCCCTATATGTTCTTTTTTTCCACTATAAAAACTCGTAATTCCACAATTCGTTTTTCTTTTTTGGTACCCCGCACTCCACTCGCCGAAGTCATGCTTTTTCCACACACACCAAAAAATTTAAATTATTACGACGCGCATGTAAGTGTGTGGGCGTGGTTTTTATTATACTTTGTACAAGAAAGGGTCCCGAGGGTCATACCTTTTCGCTTATCGAAAACAAATCAAGCTGACCACATGTGCCTCGGGGCACCCTCTTTTTGATCCGCTGCAGTGTACGCATAATGTTATATTATATGATATATCCACGCGGACGTTGTCCATTTTTCACTACCCCTCCGTCTCACTATATATAGATAGGTATGTATATGTGTGTAGTTACACACGGTATAATATTTATTCAAAGTGCTGGTCAGAATTTGATTCCGCGTGGTTATTAGTATACTAATAACAATCAATTTTAATATTGTTACTGAATACTGACGTGAATTTTATGATCAAACGCTGTTGGATACACTATAATCTATCGTTGCTGTAATATTTATATGTTCATCAATATTCTTTAATTATTTATTGAATTCCTTAATATAGAATATGGATTGATATTTAATTTATGATTACAATTAAATTTAAACCGTTTATATCAAGAGGACGGTTTTACAGAAGTTTTCTGTACACTGCAAACACTACAGCGACGCACATCGCTGTAACTGATTTTATAATTATAATTAATGTTTTAAAATAGCTTTTTAAAAAATATTATTTTAACGAAAAATTACAATCGTTTAGAAAAAATAAAATGTACGAATTTAGAAGATTAAATATCATGAAATATAATTAAGTTTATTGTAGGTAGGTATACCTACTTATAGTAATTTAGCAAACGCTGAAACGCTCAATATGAGGTACCATAAAATTGTTGTTGTCTATAATTTTCATAATTTTTGTTTTACCACTAAACTCGTATTAGAATAAGTAATATAATAGCTGATCGTCATCGATGACTTTTCAATATAATTTCGTAATTATGTACACGACAATCAATAATATATAATAATAAATATCAATCAATATGTTATATCATACAATTTATTGGACTGGCTGACGGCTGTTCGCCTGTTCATCGTATATATGGGTATATACCGTGTGAGATATGTTTGGGAAAATTTGAAACACAATATTTACTTTAAAACTTTTCTAATACTCTTTGTCGAGTGCTGATATGTAATGCATGATGACGTAAATGGAAAAAGATAAAGGCGTGGTACTTTATTGTTTGAACTTTAAAGCTTCAAATGTAGAATTATAACTATGATAGTTTACGTATAATAATAGTGGTAATTATATAATATGATGTATATTGTTTTATAATTTTTTTTTAAATATTTGTATAAATAATATAATATTGGCTATCATACCTAGTTGTCTATAGTATATATACCTATTACCTATACTCTTTAAACACTTTTTTATTGCTTATATTATAAAATAAATTAATAACTATCAATAATTTGGTGTGAAATCCAGATGTATTGATTATACATACCTATATTTAAGATTATCGTCTGGTGATAATAACATAATATATAGGAACAGTGGGTTGAGAAATCACCACTTTGGAATGACTATATATTCACAGACAACAAGTGTTGTCTGTATGCTTAATATTGATACAAATGTATATTTATTTATATAAGGTAATTAAATGGTATATAGCCATATAATACCATAATAGGTTACTACTCGTGTATATAGTCGTGTATTTGTAATTAGAGAAGTTGGTGGACAAGACAGATCATTATTGTAGAGGACCTAACCGTTTGGTCGGCTGATATATGTATTATTTATTTATATAATAGGTAGGTACCTATTAGTACCTATATGGCTAAAATGTTGTGACGTATCAAATTGCCGTCTTATCTCTTTTGAATTTACAAAGAATTAATTTTTTGTTATTAAAAAAAAAAAAATAAAAACTGTATTTATTTTTCAGAGTTATTTTTTATAACACGGCCTTATAGGTTTTTTTTTTTAATTAACACTTATAAATTATAATAACTGTCACTGGAGGTAGGTAGGTACCTGCCTATTATACTAAATATAAACTTATTATTTATAATTACCTATAGTTTAATATAGTAGTATATAGGCAGTATTTTTACCTGTACAAGTAATAGTATATAAATTAATAGTACCTGACGAATGAAATAATAACATGATACCATCAATAGTCCGAGATCATTTGTTTTGAGAACTCCAAAAATATTTTACATAATTATATTAAAAATGAATATTACAGTGAATTAAAATGTCAATAAAACCTACATTTTAATTTTAATTTAAAATGTTTCAATATCTATTATAATATGAATCCTATAACAGTTCTCTCAAACACATAGATGAGAGCAACAGGTTAAACAATTGTTAAATACTACAGGGCTATATAGTGAATGTCCATTGAAAATAAAATATAAACGGTATCAACTATCAGCTTAATATTAGGTATAGTTTAAAAAAATTATAATTATTTATCAAAAAAATAAAGATATTTATGTGAAATAATAAAATAAAATATATTTTCTATTCGTTCATATGGAATGTTAGAAAAACTTTATTGTGATCAATTTCTTTTAAATAATAAAAAAAGAAAATGCATCTCCACGTAAAAACTTAACTAAAACTGTAGCAATTTTATCCATGTAATAGCCATTAGATATACATAGGTATATTTAATTTCCATAAAGGTATATTATATTACCTATGTAGGTAGGTACTTTTACACTCAGGTTATAGGTTATATGCACAGATACACCTAACTTAGGTGTATCTGTGCATGATTTATTTTCAAGTTGATCTACTCATTATAAATAATATTATTGTATTTATCTATATGTAAAGTATAATTACCATAGATTTAACTGAATATAAAATCGAATGGTTTTTTTTTTGTAAAAATATATTTGGCTTTAAGTGTTTTAATGTGATAAGACATGGTGTATACATACATATGCAGTGTGTACATTATTAAACTTGTCTTTCTGACTACTTTAAAACAATTATTACAATATATATATATAATTGGTATAAGTAGCATTGAAGTGTTTAAATGTATTTATTTTTTTTTTCGTTCAATAATTTGGGTGTTGTCGCCATGTGCGACGAAATATCAATTACACTAAAAATTGGCATAGTATAGCATAATAACGCTGTAAATGTTTTCAAAATAAACGAGATTGTTTATAGTTTAGAAGACTAATGGAGTGTAAAAAAAAGAATGTCCCCTCTTTTCTCGTTATTACACTAAAAGTAACTTAATTTGCAAAGGGATGACGGGAGGTTTTTTCTTTCGAAAAGTAAATGCAGAGTTTGAGGAGGTGGATAGGTTAAAAAAAACATTATTAGGGCGTATAATTTATTACTGTACTTGTAACACGTTTAATATAGAAATCAAAAAAAGTTATGAAAACCTTTGCCAATATCGAAGCCATTTGTATATAAGCAGGGGTGGTTCTTTTAAGTTATCAAGGATATAAAAAAATAACAAAAAGAAATAATAAAATTGGCTGCTTTTGCGACAGTCTTATCGGTATAAAAAAAGTTTTGTATTAAAAAGTTAGCATCCAATAAACAATGTAGAAAGAACGGCGTAAATTGATGTTTTTTAATTTTCCGTTTTAATACAATATCCCTGCCAGAAGATTTCTTCTCTCTGTTTTTTCCATTTGTTTTTTTTTATTTTTATATTGAACAATATTTTTATTTATATTTTTTTATTCAGGAAAACAAAAACTGAAACACAAATGGTCTTTGAATTTGTTTATACTATTGATATACATTTACGATATTTAACAGCATAAAATATAACAAATGGCCGTTATGATATTAATGTGATGTACATTTTTTATTTTTTTTAATAAACATTTTCATTTGTGTTAAAAGGAAACCTTGCAGTGTACCTTACCTATATTTTAACGACTGTGATCATTAATTATTTAGAATATTACGCGGATTGCAGTTTCAATTGCTGGCTTTCTAAGTACCTAGGTATAAATAATATATAATAATATATAAAAAATGTAATATATTATATACCTAGTTGACCTAAAATAAATTGTGTAGTTTTATATTGTCTCTCCTCTAGTCCTCTCCCTTTTATATTGACGTGTTTCGAAATACGTGAGGGGGTAAATTATTTGTTTGGTTCATTATATTGTATCCGTTATAACACACTATATATGCACCTACTCTATATATTTATAGGTGTCTTCGCATAAAGGCGGACAGATGTTTTTGACGCCAAATTAGGGCAAACAAAATTACCATTTAGGGGATCCGATCCCATACGTGTAGGTATTCATCTTGCAACAATCGTATTCTTTATGTATTTACGATATATTATATTATTGCATCGTTTTGAGCTGCAGTGTTCCAGTGTTGTGGTGTTGCGATATCAAATATTATGTAGGTATAGGTACACAATTAAATCTATAACAGTGCAGCGTATGTTATTATTATCCGTGGAAATATCTAAGGAAAATATATTATATTATTTTCATACATGTACCTATACTAATACTTATAATAACATAATGAAAGCGGCATGATGAATGTGTCGTGCGAAATTGTCAACGGATGGCATACAAACAACCAGCTATAGGTACTAAACTGTTCTTATGCTTTCTAAAAAAAAAAACATCGCATGTCGAGTACATTCGTGTAGAATAAATAACGGTCAAGAAATACATGAAGATGACATTAATGAATAAAGTATAAGAAGTTAGTATATAGATGTGACGGTCGGCATCATGCACGTTGTTCTACTTCTAAATAATATATACCTACCTTATATTAAGTTATATACCTACTATATCGGTACCTATAATATATGCCATATATATCATATTCTATTTTATAATTCACATATATAAAATAACTGTTATGATTCGTTGCTGCGGTGTGTTCAATAATAATTAAACTGTATATGAACAATGTTGTACTTACTTTATATATTAGAAGTAAATAATTGCAATATATACTTATATAGGTATTAGATAGGCATATAATAATAATACAAATACCCATAGGCGGAAATCCATTAAATTGTCATGAGGGGGGGGGGAGGCTAACATTATTAATGGCAATGTGATAGGGGGGCTTTGAACAATTAAAAAGTTTTGATTTTTTTCTTCTTTTAGGGGGGTGGTAATATAAAATCGGGGGGACTTAGCCCCTCCTCCGGTTTCTACCTATGCTAATAGCTATACCGTATAGGTAGATATATTATGATGTATCTGCAGGGGAAATCAGTTAAGCAAACTCGTAAAAGAAAATATTAATTTGTTTATTGTAAGCAATATTAGGCATTTGTTGTAAACGATTTTTCCATAATGCAGTAATTCTATACAGCCGGGATTTTACATTTTTAATTGTTTTAAGCAAAATTTTGTTAAACCGATTATTATAACCAGCGATTTCCACTGTATATAAATATATTTTATTATATTTTGACGGGAAACAATAAAATAAAAGTGATTAATGGATTTAAAAATTATATATAATAATATAATATTATTTATAAAATAATCCAATTATATATCTAATTGTACTCTTTTTAAATTTATAAAAACTATTTGATATGTTTAGTTAAACGTGGCACATAAAAATAAAGTATTATGAAAAATATTGAAACAATCATTTCTAAAACGAGAAAATATTTTTCATAATATTCTGTGTATAACGCAGAACAAAATTAATAGCTTATGAATAATTTTTACTGTTTTAGTTGGTATATAGATATAAAATTGTTTCCCGAACCATAACTTTTTTAACTCTATTCTTTAGAAACAACTTTAATTTAATTTCTAGAACAACGTTGTTAGTTTCATGGATATAATATGTATACACATATATAAATATAGGTTGTGTGGTTCTAGAAACAATTTACTATTTTTTCCCCTTTAGAGTTTATATTATAATAATTGAAATAGAAAATATTTGACTCAGTTATAAGCATATTATAAATGTATAAACCATACGAAATAAACGATAAAAATGTACCAATGTTTAATTTTGTATTTTACACAAGCCTAATATGTAGGTACAATAGGTACATATTATGTACAATTGGACATATGTCTATGTGTATATAGTTAAGTAACTTAGATCTTAGGTATCTATAAAATATTGTTTAATATAGATACCTTACCTAACCTAACCTAATGTTAATTACGTACATATATTATATGTGATCTATGGTTTGGATAATCACGATTATGATTTAGATTATTATAGGTATACCTACGACGCATCCTATATAATGCCAATGTTGTATAATATTCTTCATCATAGTAAAAAATATTTTAATCATTTAATTGGGTTGGATATGGCTTGTACTATCGTCTATACTTTGGGGTTTTTTTAAAGTTTTTTTAGTAGTTTTTAATTTGTTTCCCATATAGTAGATTTATATGATATTTATACATTCGATTAGATTTATGAGTGAACTGTGGCAAATGCTAACGAACTAAAATTTATAATTTTCGTTAATCTATTCAAAGCCATAAAAATGATATATGGGCGAAGTAAAAAACAAGTTAAATGATTTTTATCGCACGTAGTTATTATAAATATATAACACATATATTATATTTATGCCGTCTCGTCATATCGGGTAATGTAGTTATGAAATCAAAAACAGTTATTAGAATAAAAATCAAATTTGAAAAATGTAGGGGACATTGTTAAATTAGTGACTTTTGAATCCCCACTATTTAGTAATGGTATATAATATAACAGAATACAATGGTTTGGCACGTCAATGATAACACACAAAATCGGAGGGATCCACCCTCTATATAATATTTTTTAATTAACATGAGAATACTTCATGGTGTATTAAAGGATTTATTATTAGTTGAGATCATTTTAATATAATACGTATTACATTAAATTTTGATTTAAACTGTTACGTTAAAATGATATAATCCTGCTAATTTCATTTACATAATAATATTTTGAAAACGTTAAGCTCTGGGAAGGTTTTAATGTAATTAACTATAACATGTACCTATTAATGAATTATAAATGTAGTATACTTGTATATAGGTACTTATAGTTTATAGTAGTAGGTATCTACATGTCATTTTAATATTTAATATGGTGTAATAATGTCTGTAAATATAAGCATTTATAAAATATAAATTATAAATGTAGTTTCAAGTTTATACATTGTATTGTACATTATCCTATATATTTTCGGGAAAATAATTCGTTCCACCGAATTTATATAAAATTTAAAATAATTATTATGTACTTATTTTAAAATAGTAAAAACCGAAAGTAAATAATTGAACAATACCTACTGTATTATTTGATAATCTGTTTCCTATAAAATTATATACTGCGTCAGCAGTCGGCAAATATAGTTGTGAATCAAAAAGATATCATATATTATATGAGTACAATATGTTAATGTATAGGTATCTGCTACTTAATAAATTATAAACACATTAACCTATTCATGAATGTAATATTTTTATTTAATAAATAGTTTATTACCTACGCTATACCGTATTTCATTTTTTATAATATAATACAAAGATATACTAGCTATATATTATTAAAATTACATATTAACCATCCATAATCACTATAAGTATGTATATTGTACATACATTTCAGTTATTATATTATTTTTTAATGATAAATTACTATAGACACCTAATAATTTATTGCATGAAAGTAGTACCATTGATTATGAATACAGTACTTATTAATATTAGTTTTTATTTAGTTTTCATAATCAATGGTAGTACCTATATATGCCTATTATAGGCAATATCTATGTGCACCGTATTACTCACGTTAAATTAAATTGCAAGTTTTATTTTATTATTATCTGCACCTATATTGTTTAATGAAATTTATGAGATTTTATATATTAGGTACCTATGTATTTATATATATATATATGCTATATTGCTGTATAGATTTTATAATGGCTACAAACTGCACATTATTAATATTAAATATGAATATTATTTATCAATGTTAAATGTATATGTAACATCAATGTATTAAGAAGTGTAGTCGTATGAAAAAGGGGAGTAATGAAAAATGACTGACGAATTTTCGTATAGGTATATATATTATAGTATATACGCTTCACTTGTTTTTATGAGGGGTGTGATCTGATGATCTTTGAAATCCATTTCATTCAATTTTAACATTTGCACAGTCATATAAAATGTATTGTTTGACGTAGGTACTAATCCGAGTTATCAACCACGGAGGTTAGTTTCGTCGATTTGCGGATGAAGCTAAGAGATATACTTAATAACTATAACCATGACATTATACCATACCATTTTATTATTTTATTGCAATAAAATATACAACGCGTAAATCAATATGATCTAAGTTTTTTGATATTTCAATAATTGTATAATTGCATCAACATGTGTACAACCCTTCTTAAGAACTACGTTACTATGTTAGTAGCATGGACAATAAATTATTAAATTAATACTAAAAAAATAATTATAATAATAAATTATACAATTTGATTTGTGCCTTAAATCCGACTCACAACAGTACAAGTGTACAACACTCGTGTTTGCGTGTATAGTCCGAGAAATACAGTGATGATGGCAATGATACGGAGTGATGGCAATGATACATGGTGAATGTTGATGACTGTCAATCAGGAAAATCCAAACTGGTGAGGGATGATCAACAAATTTATTGTTCAGTAAATCGCATATTATATATATAAAAAAAAAATTATATGTATACCCAATTTATATTTATATGTACTGCAATTACCTATAGGTTTACTTATATTAGATGTAGATTACATATAAACATATTTTATATATATATAAGACATAAATGGTTAAATAAGAATTATACCTACCTACATGAGTATATAGATTATAGATGGTATATAGCTATATACAATGTTAATTAATTGGATATCGATTTGTAAATCTGTTAAAAAAATTATGTTTTATGAGACGCATTATAGTATTATAATAGATACATTTTAGAGGACGCCAAACCACATATTATTATTGTGTTGTCTCCGTTTTACATACGTACGACATGGACAAAACGTGGTTACGCAGTCTGAGTAGAACTCGCTCAATTTTGGTTTTAGTATAAAAATACCTATAGGTATTATAAAATTATGTATTAATGATAGCATGTGTATAACCTATACCTAAATATATCTGTATAGATATATTCAGGGTGATTCACCAAGCATGCTCACCCCCATTTTTCCTTTTAATAATACAATTATTCAAATTCTGATTTATGGAATTTCTAAATGAATCTAGGTACCTATACTCAAAGACTATTTTTTTTTAAACTCTTGAATTTTGTTGTACCAGCTATTACTTAAGAAATATGCAGGAGTGTCTTTTGGCGATATAAACTTCTATTTTTCAAATAAGAAACCCCATTTTTTAGGTACCTTTTTTTAGGTATAAGTACCTACCGTAAATTATTTAATTTGTATAATTTTATTGAAAATTATGATGTAGGTACGTAAGTAATTAAAAATTTGAACTACCTAGTAGTTTCTCGGTTATTAAAATATCTATTCTATAAGGATGATATGATAGGATTATAATTTATAATATTATAGTTCTTTAAAGAGGTTTTACAAAAATACAAAGCAGATGTAATATTGTGTATATACCAGCTACCTCAGTTCAGATATTTTAAACCTTAAAATTACCTACAAATTTGTGTACGTATTTTCGAACGATATGGCTCAAATACGACTAATCTATATAGCTATCATATATAGTATAGGCCCTATACACGTTGATCTGCAGGCAGTTGTCAGTCAGATATATTTTCGTTGGATATATTCAGTGTACCTACGTTCGATTATTATATATTATATTAATTATATCTATATACCTTTATACAGATAAATGAATAATATATTATATAATATATAATAGTGGGTGTATAGTGTATACTGTATATTATATAGAGATATCTCGAGGACCTTATTGTAGGTACATAGGTATATTTATTTATTGCATTTAGACATAACTATAGGTGTACTAGGTATAGGGATCGTATACATCTAAGTTTTACTGCAGAAGTTTTGACTACTGCATAATATATAAATATATCCTTTATAATTATAATATTGGTCCACCACAGTGTTACAATTGTCAAGCCTTTGGCCATACTGATAACTACTGTCACCATGAATCAAAATGTGTCAAATGCGGCGAAGACCATCGCTCCGAGGACTGCACAAAGGATCGTACTAGCCCAGCCAAGTGTGCACTTTGCTCCGGGAACCACACCGCCAACTTCAGGGGCTGTCCAATTTCTAAAAGAGCTCAAATAAAAAACATAAGACCCTCAAATGCACCTTCAACCAAAGTTCCGGAGCCAAACCCTCATTCCAGACCGAAATCCTACGCTAAAGCCACCCGGTCTCATGATTTTTCCACAGATAATTTTTCCGTCATATTATCTAACTTTATCACTAACCTCAACTCTCTAATCAGTCCACTAATTAATCTCTTCTCCTCAGTACTTAACACATTAATCCCCAAAGCTACCTTATATCCATAGTTATTTCCGTACAATTTTCTCTATATAACATAATAACAATATATATTCCATATATAGTCTAAATAATTTATATCTTAATTAACTTAATTGCATCTTATCTCTTGTATTGTCGCGTATGTGTAACCTTTCAAGAATTAAAATTCTATATTATTATGTTTTTAATTATGTAAAATATTCATTGTATTATTTAAATATATAAATTGTATAATTGTTGAGCTATCATAGTCGCCGACTAATAGCCATAAATATATATAAAAAAAAAAATAATTATAATTATAATATATAATATAATATATAGGTTAGTTATATAAATAATATAATGCAACAATAGGCGAAATAACTCGATGTTTTTCGATTAGTTATTGTAGTTAAGACAGTGAAGAAGCTATATTCTATCCGTGAAACGCATCCATATATATATAATTACATATAACATAAACACTTAATATGTATCGCGCATCGCTGCAGCGAGAGGTTTACAGTACCTTTTTTTCCTGTTTATATAAAAACCGACGACGACAGGGGAACTGCTTTCGCAGCGCTTCCGCCCATTGGTATCCATGTATATACATGCGACCTATGTCAGACAACGACGAGCTCGGCTTGTATCATTAGTCACGTCGTCTGGAGCCGCAAGTCGACCAGCACCGCCGCCGCTGCAGTAAACGGAGCGCTATAAACAATAATATATTAAACACCGCCATAAGCAGCTATATACAGGCTTGGTGTCGTCTCGAAGATATTGTGTATTTTTTTTGTTTTACCATCGACCATTATATTATACCATGATTATACACCATTTATAGGATGCAGAAGCGCGTATTACACGCATTTCACATAATATATAGGTTATTAGTTATTATATTATATTATTATATTATATAGCCGCGATACATAGTTTGTTAGCGTCGTACTTATATATAGGCGTATACCTTGCTATATGCAGTATACCTGCATCTGTAAATATATCATGTATAATACTGCGCAGTATAATTTATAATGATAAAACATAAAATATATTTAATGATCGTAATTAGCTGTATTATGTAAGCCGTAAAAAATGCTAGTATATATAGACTATAATATTAAATATATCTATATAGGTACCTACATATACTTACGCGCGTATATTGTATTTTATTATTATATTATTATAATATATAAATATTAATTTTTTTTTTTTAGTTTCGCCATCCCATAATGTATAATATTATGAATACACACACCTACCTATATCTATATTAAAATATTATAATACGATATTCTTTTTTGCGGGGCGTGGCCCGGCGACGCGGGGACACACGCAAACCCCTGTTAACCGTAACGAACGAACATCATAATAACAAAGCATTAAAATCGAGTTCGGTTGAGTAGTAATTGATTAACACGGCCGCCGCCGGTCGAAGTGTGCGCCGCGGCGGGAGCGGCGGCGGTGCCGATGGGCGGGCACGGCCGACCGTCCAATCTGGGACCCGGTGGGCGGCGCCCTCGGCCGGCGCGCGGGTCCGGCCCTCCCGCTCGGCCCGCGCGACTCTGGGCCCGAGGTGTGTGTCGCCGCACACCACACGCATTCATTTATCGTGCGTCGTTTTTTTCGGTCACATCCATCCACCGGCCGGCGGACCACTTTTCGATTTCGCGTATCATTATATTATTATATTATTATAATACGGTTCGTTGCTGTTGTTGTACGTCGTGCGCTTAATATAATATACTGCACCGCCGCTGTGTTGCACAATATTCTTACCGTCGTCGTCGTCGTGCGTATCGTGATTCACGTTAGATTTTTATTTTTATTTTTTACGATTATCATACACCGTTAGTATATTATAAACCGCGCGAACTTTTCACTCGACTTTGCAGAAGACAATACGCGTTTTAATAGACACCTATGGTCATATTATATATATAAAGTTTAATAAAAAAACGCGCTTCAATATACCTACCGCCGCTGAATCTGTCGACAGTATAGCCGTATATTATATAGAAACATATTGTTACCATGTATGACCAGTCGAACGTTTCGTAGCCTGGATCGGCTGAGTGGACAGACGGCGACCTATAACCCATATAGCGTCGCTGCACTCGTCGCCGTCGCCGAACGGTGACTTTTTGAAAATCTTCAGGTGTGCCAAACATTCACCACGACGGCATCGCCGGGTGCACAGAGCGGGACGACCAGCGAGGCTGAGGACTCGTCCAGGTTAGTACATTTTTGTATAATATTATAATATAACGGGTATAAAGATACACAATATATATTTATATTATATATTGCCCCAAATTTATTAGATATTATATAAACATGACACACTGACATAATATGCATACCTATTGATATGTAATAATGGCTGGTTTTCGCGGTTATTTCTCAAATATGCCTATCTGGCTACCTACGACGAACCTCGCACCGAATAAGACATTTGCCACGTATCATCTACATCAATACAGTATGGATTCTCCTTTTATTAGAATTATTCAACTATTATTCCACACCAATAAATAAAAATATAACCATAATAGCAATATATATATACCTAATATATAATATGATGTTTTTTTTTTTAAATTTCGGATTATTGGGAATTCGGACAATCGCTTTTTTGGGACAAAACAATACGTGACCAATGTGTCAGTGAATAGTTTATATTAAGCTACACCTAGTGCACCTATTATTTTCAGGGCCTGATTTAAGGGGGGGGGGAATCAGGGCCCCCACAAGAGTCAATTAATAAGAGGCCCGGACAAAATAAGTATACCTTCCGCGATAAATTTGTCAATCTTATATGGGCTCTGAGGCCCTCGGAACCCTAAATCCAGCCCTGATTATATATTTATATTATAGGTATAGACATAATACCTATATAACATACCTCTCTTACGAAATGAGTGAGGTACCTATACCTACATCTTATTCTGCTCAAACCCATTTAATATAGCGGTAGCTTGTATCCTTACACCTATACCTATATTTAGTATCCATACTTATTATACCTACAAATAAACATCCATATAATAGGTATAGGTAAACATAACTTTTACGACTTTTTTGATTTTTATACCTGTGAAACTATTATAATATATACACCAATATGGTTCACTATAGTATATAGTAATAGTAATACTATATGCACAAGTTCTTATTGCGACATCTATAACTATAGGTTTATAGGGAAATAGACTATAGGTACTTTAAATTCTTAAATGTGCCTGAAGATAAATTATTTTTAATAAATAAGAATAAAACAAGCCATAGCTAATTAATTTTATACACTAGCAAAAATTATAAGATACATTATTGCTTTTATATATAACCTTATATGATATGTTATCATTTATATTATGTAGATATAAATATAAATTATAATAATACGCCAAATATTATTATTTATTACCATCAATCTATTATTTCGTTTAATGAATTTGCCTCATGGGCCACGGCGCAATAGAATATTTCGGCGATGTTTTTAGCACATTTTAATTTGGAATTTGTAATGTTATAATATACATTCGCTTAGTTGCAATGTGAAATGTGTGCTACGCAGCTAGCTATTATGAAAATGGTAGGTTTTATACAATATTATAAATCATTTATTCTTATTACAATATCTATTCAAAAACGTACCTATATATATATATATATATTATACACATTACACATAATGATATTATACATTGACAAATTGCGCAAAGGTAGGTTATATTGTTTAAAATCGTGTATACAAGGTACATTATATCAAAGGTATTCTAATGTATTGGTTAATCGTTTTCATTCAAAAAGATATTTTACACTTAGCTACGGAACTCAAAATCTGTAATACACACACATATATATATTATATAGGTGTTTCCATAATACGTCAAATAATAAAATATATAATATATATATGAAACTAGAATAATTTACCACGTCGTATACAACTGTATAAGAGCTGCGCAGCGATGAGAATGGAAATTTTCCAGTATTATGAACATTAACAATAATATATTATATTATATGTAGTTTCTACATCGGTAAATACATTTCGGAGGGTCGTGACGCGGGATCATTGTGATGTAACGGTCTCCTCGTGGGTTGGACGTGACGACAGCGCGCGTACATATACATATCACACACACATAATATATATAATGTATATAATATATATTATAATAGATGTACGAACACTGCACTGCAGTAAAACCTATAACGTACATATAACATACAAGTAGGTATAGGTACGCGCGTATATACAATATTTGTATTATATTATGCGGCGGTATAATAGGTTATACATAGCGCGTGTGTACCTATTATACATAATAATATTAATTATAGGTATCGTACCAATAATTATTGCAAAACAACTTATTTTAACGTTAGACGTTATAATTTTATATAATATGTATAATATATTAAATAATAATATACGCACGCGCGATGTATAGTACCTTCTTATTAAGTGTATGGTTATATATTATACTATAAAAGGGGGATCGTTCTGTTTTAAGGCCCTTTCCCCAAATTTAAATAACGAAAATTCATTATACACGATTTTCTTTTATTAAATCGTTACTAAATTTCGAAAAACATGTCGCATTCGAATTACTGAGTTCCTCCGTGATTTAGGTATACCGATAGTCTGTTATATAATATAATATTACGATGATAATAAAACACAATATGATATGATATAATATTACGATTTGTATATAATAAACCGTTGGCGTTTTTTATCGTTCAAATATATAGGTCGTCGTTGGGCTCCACAATGATGTTGTCCCAGCAGCAGCATCACCACCATCACCACAACATGCTGTCACCAATGTTCAACTTTTTGGACGTGCCGTGCAGCAGCAGTCCACCTCTGGCTGCTCTGCACACCATGACCGAGATGAAGAACGGGTGCACGGCGGGCAACCCACACGGCATCGAGCAGATACTGTCGCGGCCACCGACTACCGGGGCAGCGGCCGCCATCAGCCACCAGCAGCGGGCGTTCAACAGCGTGGCCGGAATTGCGGCCGCCGGGATGGCCGCGGCAGCGTCATATTTCCACAACGGTGGCGTCAAGCACCCGGCCACCACGCTGGCCGACCTCACCACCAGGAACCTGTACTGGCCGGGCTTCCAAGGTCTTGTCAATAACCCGATCGCCTGGAGAGACAGGCTGGCTAGTCGTGAGTAACACCATCATTGTATATTATAATATATTAATAATATATCATAAACATATAATAATGCCGCGCATCTATATAAATATAATAGAATATATAAAGTATATATAAGTACCTAAATCTATTGCTGCAGTGGGGATATATTATGTTCTTTGGATATTACAAAGCTACGGGGTCAGAATTTTATACCTATATGGGCTATGGACTATAATATGGTATATATCTATAACTTATAAGTACCTATATATAGTTTTTAATAAGTAAAATGTTTAAATATTGAGTTATAAATTTATAATCAATAATAGTATTGGGAAGCATAATTATATACCTATATTAATCATCTTCTCTCATAAATACGTATTTACAACTATACCTATATGCTTCAATCATATATCTGCATGTATAACAATTCACATAATTCTATTTAACTGAGTTTTATAATACCTACAAATCGTGATTCGCCAATCATGACCCAACGCCCTTTTTATTCTTGCATTTATTAAATTACAGATTATTTGACTTTTAAGTATATATTTTATAAGGACTGCATATATTTTCAAATACTTAGATTTCTTATTTCATTTGAGGAATGAACACAAATTTCCATTTTTTAAATAAATATTTTTTAACTTAGTAACATTTATACCAGCTAAATCAAATTTCAAAAGAATATATATAATATAATAGTTTCTGATGTATTTGGATAACTACTTAAGATAATATTATAGTATCGTTTTACATATAAGATATAAATAATAGATGAAATACTTTAGTAAAGTATTTAATATGCTCTATATATAGGTTATTAGTAGAGTTAGGATGTTGATGACCTAAAAAACACACAAAAATGCCCTTAAAACTTCAAAAAATGACCTTAAAAATTATCTAAAATACTAATTAAGTGAAAAAAACTTATTTATAAATAATAATTTTTATTAGAGATATGGGTATAATAATGGGTGTAATAGTAACGAAAACCCCACAATAATAATATTAAAATTATTGTTTACTAATAGTCCAAACCCAAAGTTAGATTTTAAACAAATTAAATTTGTTTCCAAACTTGGGTGTAACATTTGCCCTAAAATCTATAATTTGTGAAAAATACCCCACATTGTATAAAAAGTACAAAAAATGCCCTAAAAGATGAAAAAATGACCTAAAAATGTTGAAAAATGACGTTAAAAAACAAAAAAAATGCAAAATAAAATTAGAATATTCTGCATCAAGGGAGCATGAAACAAATTTTTAGCTAGGATAGCATTGTACAGAATAAAAGGAAAAAAAATGCAAAAGTCATCAACATCCTAACTCTAGTTATTAGGTTCTATAAATTTCTATAATTTTAAAATCCTCATTATACGTATAGTTCCTAAGTCTACCAAATACATACCTACTGTATATCTTAGGTTACAAACTAACTCAAAAACTACTCGTTTGAATTTCTATTTAGATACTTATAGGTACCGCCAAATTAAAATAATATCTTTACAGTAAGAAAGTGGTAATTACTTAAAAAATAAAGTTTTTATCACCACAGGACACTGTATATAATTAGGTACAGGTACATACTTATAAAAACAATCTTTTAAAATACTTAAACGTAATAAAACAATTTAAGTATAAATATGTAGGTGTTTTTAAATAGTATGGTCTTTATAAGTATATCTCTACTTGAAAATTCTAAATGAAAATCAGTTTTTGTACAAATTAAGGAAATTATAATAGATACCTACAACATATTATATGTGATATAATTGAATATTTATTGTATTATTAACTAGATAATTTTTAAAAACTATTACATTTAAAACTCTTTTTTTTTTAAATTAGGTGTATTATTTATAAATGTTATAGAAACATTTAATTCAATCCTAAAATAATTTTCGATGGAAAAACATAATAATTATATAATATAATATATACATAGGTATAAATGTAAAATATAAAAATGACAAAAATTAAAAAAGATTACGTTTGAAAAATTTAACAGATATTTTTTTAAAGACATTTTAGGTATATTTGAAATAATATATAGGCATGTATAATACTATGTATTACATATAATATCCGTGGTTTACTGTTATATTTACATATATATATATATAGACTAATAAATAGGTTTACTGCAGATATTTTTTTTCTATTGAATTTTGTCTTATTATTGTTATTATTATTGACATACACTCACGCGGCAAAATATACGCACATAAATTTGAAGCATTCGTATGCAATATACATATTTTAAGCGATTCCAAGCTTTCGTATATGTATATAATAATATACATATGAGAATTATGCAAGTGAGTGTGTGTGTATAATAATATTATATATACACGGGCGGGAAAACGGCGTTTTTATTGGCCTATGATTTCGACCGGCCAGTGACAAATGACGTCCGCGCAAATATCGGCAACCGCCGCGGCGGTCAAAAGCGGTAACAGATGTGTGCGATTGCTGCAAACCCCTTGTCCGCTGCCGGCACACCGCGGACACAAAACTTCGTTTTCAGCATAAAAAAAAAAAAATAACCGAGGGGGATAAAAACACACACACACACACACACACTCGCAGGCTGTGGTAAAAGCTCTGTATACCCTTCCAACCCGCAGACATAAATATATATATATATACATCTCTGAGAAAGATTATTAGGGGTGCTAAAGTTTTACCGTGACGAGCGTGTATTTTGTCGTATATTTTTGTATATTGTGTTTGTGTAAAATAATGTATAAGTACCGTTATCTTTCATCACATCATATCACATATTATATTCGTATGCGGCGTAGCCCGCACACATATAATGATATATTATATTACGCGAGTATATATTAAAATACCCGCAGCGGGTTACATATATATTATAAAATATTAGGTATCGTATAAATATATGACGTAATAATATAGTGGACGTAGTCGTCGTATTGACTATACTGACTATAATATAGTGTCTATATGCATAATGTAATATAGGCATATATACGGAAATAAAAGGTAATATGTATATTTCACAGGGGGCGCCGGAGTCTATTTCTATAATTTCCCGTATATATTATAGGTACACATACATTTTGTAAGTACAGCTAAAATAATATATAAATATTCTGCCAGAAATCGATAATTCCATTAGCATATATTATATATTTCACTCTTATATCTATACTATATATGTTTATAGATACCTGCTATTATAATAATATAGTATGTGCTATAACACTAATACAGTAATACACCAGGTCATAATAAAATGTTGGGTTACAAAATGTCATGTATATAAGTATAGTCGGGGATTTTATTTTAAAGTTGTACTTATGTTATTCTCCCACGTAATTTTGTACCGCAAAATTTGGATTAGGTATACTCTTTATAATATATTATATACATACGTCGTCACCATAATATATAATACTCGGTGTGTTGTGTGTGGGATGATATATAATATATGATATATACAGTCTATTTGAGTGACATTTAAATTTTTTTTATGATCGCAACAACAACAACAACAACCACAAAAAATCGCTATAGCTCTGTACATTATATATGCATAATAATAATATATATAAACGCGCCTATAATACGGTGACTGTTGCGTGTGTCTAATTGGCGCACATATATATATTATATTGTACCACCGCGCATACAGAAATATATATAATATTATATGTGTGTAGGTGTATTTTTTTTCAATTATAACGTTTGTCGCGAAACTGACAACAAAGGATCATAAAAAACAATAAATATTATATTATATAGCTGTGGTAGTTATACCGCCGGGCGAGGAGGAATTAATTGGTTTGGTTTATGGGCATAATAATAATAATAATAATAACACGCATGCATATAATATATATTTATATATATATATATTCGCACATAATGGCAGGATGACCTTTCTCCTATCAGCTCTTTCTCCGTGTGTGTATTTGACAAGATAATATATATGTATAACGATATCAATGCGTACATCAGCCGAGTTTATATATATATATATATAGATTATAGGTGTATCAGCTATACATGTATATAATATTATAAATTATTGCAATATAAATACAGCGTGTGCACACATATATTATTATAGATATTATATTATGCGTGCAGCGTATACTTATACAAAACAAATAACAAGAGCTCTTGTATATTATATAGTATATATTATATAGGTGGTCGCGTCTCTTATTTCATTATTGTCGCGAAATCGTCGTACATAATATATTATTTTGTATAACGTTATAATGGTCGAGGAAGAAGAAAAAAAAAGGGGTTGGTTTATTATATTATTTTATATATTATTATGTACACTCGTCTTACTCGCGAATGCGCAAGCGCGGTGGTACACGACCGAGGGATTTACGGCCCCCCTCATAATAATATAATATATTATTATTATATACATACATACAAGTATTGCAGCGGCTACGCTTTCACCGCGGTGCAGTCAATATCTATATATATATACGTACACTATAGCTGCTGCAGCAGTTCGCCCTCGAGGGAAAATCCGGTCTGGGGGCTGCAATATGGCCGTCGTGTGTATACGCCATATTAACTGCAGTATATTGCGTATAGAATATTATGTACATCGGACGCGAGTATACATATACATACTTCCTTAAAGGGGTGCGACGGCTATATAATGTTTATAATCGTATAATATTATATTATGTACGTATAGGTATATATAAACTTAATGTATTGTGGATGTGTGCGGTGAGGTTTTTAAACGATATATAAGACTGTACTTATACAATATTATATACCTATGTCCTATGTATAATATGTGTGCGCGCGCGCGTTCGTATATATGAATATAATACAAAATAATATGTTTAAAGACTAATAATATATATTAGTCTCGTATATGATATAAATATTAATAATAATTCGCTGTTGTTCGAAAAATGCTGTTAACGCAATAAGCTGTATAATATGTGTGTCCATACATATATAAATAATAATACACGAGAACGCTACGCAATTTTCCGGGTGATTCGTTACGTGTGTTATCATAAATAATAATAATAATTTCGACCGTTCATCGCGTATATTATTTTTATGGTTCTCGCAAAATTACAATCGGTCATCGCAGTGCAATAGCGAAGACTGTATAAAAACTATTAAAAAAAAAATAAACATTTTATATCGTACGCGTTTATAATATTATATTCGTTGGGGTTTATTGGCAATATCACGGCGGAGGCTCATATTAAAACACATTTCTTTTTAAAATTATATAGTATATACTCAAAACACGATGTGTCTATATATCACATATATACACGATTTTTAGCAATCAATAAGAGAAGAGACTCGAATCTTCAAATACTATTATAGTGCCTTTTTTTTATTCGTCATATGTTATTACGATCATACTGATTTTACGCATTATTGAGACCGATGAACGTTATTGGAAAAATAAACTCGATCGGGTGGTATTGTGTGGTGCGCACGTACTTATAATAATAAATTACGTTTCCGCGGTATAATATTTAAGGTGGGTATTTGAAGTATTCGACTGAAGCCGTCACTCTGCAGAACTTAATTCTATACATGATATATTATTATTTATTATATCTCTCGTGCCTTTAAGAATAATAAATTAAGACGCTCTTCGCAGTCCGCACTCAAATTAGGCGTCACTAAATTAAACGCAACGGATTATATAGATATATTAATATATCATACATAAATCGGAAAATTCTAAAATACAATATTATTACTATCAATCTCGCATAGCTGCAGTATTTAAAATAATCCTACAGTGGCGAAACGAACCTCAAATCGACCCTACCCACCCAACAACAGTTTATAATAAACTTAAGTACCATGATTTAGTATGACTGTTACTTTTTACTATACTACTATTTAGTAATATTATTTTTCACTTTCATATCGAGCACCCACCAAACCCCCTAAATATTCGAAAAAAAATCTTTCGAATTGCAAACCTATATATTTTATTATGTTACATAATAATCCACACGCTTGAGTTCATTATTTTTTCTGAATTCACGTTGTACTTACGCTTATAAGCCTTGTTCCACCATATAATACAATACGCGTGTATAATGTATATTACGTATACCTATAATATCGTATGATGATGATCAATAAATAATAATATAATAAATGTTATATTATGTATGGGCACCTAATATCATTGATAATATAATACATATTATGTGTATCATACAATCAATGCAAATATTATAGTAACACGCGCACACCTGAAAACACACATGACGAAATTATCGTTCGTCCTGTCCGCAATTGTATACAATATAATTTAAAGCTGCGCCGGTGCAGTCTCTCCGCGTCGGCGGCGGCGGTCCGGCGGAGCTCGCGGCGCAAGCTGTTGCGGCGTGGCGAAAGTGTTATGGCGTGCGGTAATCTCCGGCGGAACTGACCGCCGCCTCGCCGCCTCGCCGCCCGCATCTCCGCGCGGGCGGGCGTTCGGGCGGTCGGCCGAATTCACGCGAGTGCTTGCGCGCGCGCGCGTATAATACCTACCCTTATATTGCCCGCCCGCTGCGCGGTCATCATCCCCGGCGCGTGAATATAGTGCGGGCTCGCGATATCGTATTTTCAATCTACAAACTATTCAATTAGCTTCCGTCACAGTGTCAAACAATGAGGGGGGACGACGATATTATATAGCCGCTCCCACCCTTATCGTCGTCGTCGTCGTCGTCGTCGTCGTAGTAGTCGTCGTTTACGGTATACAGCACAACACGCTGTAATGCATATATATATATATCTATCGGCCGCCACTGTTGTTTTCCCCTCATTCGCGCACCCACCGGACGACGTGTGTGGATTGTAGTGGGTAGGAGGTGAATTTTATAAGGGTCAAATTATGTAATGATTTAAAGGGACCGCACCGCAGCTTCCGCCCTATATAGTGGCATATATACGTAAACATATACATATATATATAAACGAGCGCGCGTGGTATTAAAGCTTAATAATATCGCCGACCGACCCGAAATCCCGTGTAACGGCATGTGTGCCGTCTCTAAAACGACGCACACACACACACACACACAAACACTTTCAATCGGCAAGTGCGTATCATCCATTTAATATACGAAGGGATAATTGAAAAGGCTTTTTTTTTTTGAAAAAAATTTTCGCGCATTACATTATTCTTTTGCTTTTTCTCCACATTCACGCCGAAAAATAACGGATTGATAATTAATAATATATTATAATATTATAATATACGAGTGGTATTTTGAATTTTCATTTCGTGGAAGTATATTCATTTAATAATATTTCATTTCGTGTGTTGAAAATCCTAATAGATATTATGATATGATCAAAATGTTGCAGATAAAAATATATAGTCTCGCTTCATTTTATATTTGTTGAAAGTTTTTACCACCAAATTATGTAGTTTTTCGAACTTTATATTATAGACTATATTATAGTTTTAAAACAGATCACTTTTTAATTCTTTGTTCAAGTCGAATCTTTGGGAAGACGTTCATCACGGTGATACGAGTGTATTAGGCTTTAGATATGATACTTTGTTAGTAATATATAGTAGGTAAATATTATACCGCATACGCAAATCGAAACTGTTATAGACTATATAGTATATACCCAACATAGTGACACCTATATAATTGAGACAACTACCTTACATATACCTTCATTATATATAATATTATGTATGATTACTAACTGCGCGCCTCATATAAGTTACATATAGATAGAAACAATTACTATAATAGGTATACATATATATATATATTTTGGGAGATCACTACGCGAATATTTTATATACTCGAAATATTTCTGACCAAGAAAACCCCACGTGTCAAACCTAACGCAATTGGGTATAGCAGGTAAAAAACTACAATATCTAGGAGAATATACCTATAAATAGTATTCATGATATTATATTATTTACACAAGCCGCACACTTATACGGATTGTATCGTTTTGATAACAACGTTTACGATTTTTTACACGGCGTAACTACGACGGTGAGAAGTTTTTACAGTTATTCGCATTTAAAGTCGTGTTCAATTGCGGCGGGTGCTGGGGGCACTCGGCTTCCACGATAAGCAGTCTGTCGCGCTGTTCGCCGAAACGTTGCGTGCCGGCGCGGGTGGTTTTCTCCTCTTATTCTTTCGTTTTATCCATTTCCGGAGAAAAAAAAAGTCGCAACGATGGGCGTAACGACGTAATTTTCTGTATAGATATTATATGTATACGTTTATACACACGCGTGCGCTAAAGTGCGATGGCGGGCTGCGGCGAAAGCCGACGGAATTACATTGAAATGCAGTAAACGGGATTTGGCGGTCCCCCGGGCGCCGCCGCCGCCGTCGCCGAGAAATAGATCGTTTATTTGGTTTTTCTTCTTCTCCCCCGCGGGCGCGAGTGCCGGGTACGCGAGATGCGACGGCGACGGAGGGACGTGAAGACGGAAACAACGTTTTTCGGGGGTACACGTGCGTGTGTGTGCGACACCACCGCCGCCGCGGATTGTGTTAACAAAATGAAATTCTCGTTGACACGCTTTCCCGGAACCCTGAATATCGCCCGCCGCTCCCGTTTCACATATCGCTCGTCTCGTCGAGCGAGTGATAAAAACATAACGCCCCTTTCTGTCGTCCTCCCGAGCGCCGCCGAGCCGCTATTTCCCTACATCCCTTATACGCGCTGCACGCACACATGCACCAGGCTGCTTTCCCTCGCGGTTTTTCTCCGGCAAAAAAATGCGCGTATATATCATATCTACACACACACGTACACACGTGTACAATATACGTACGTCGTACACTGTATATAAGCTATTTATTTTCTCCGCACGCGTTCGTTTTAAACGTATTTTATGTTGTTGGGCTGCTGCTCCTTTTATTATATTACTTTTGCTCGTTGTTTTAAACGATATATATATATATATATATATATTGTGCGTGTGCGGAGAAGGAGCAGCATATAGGGGAAAAAGACACGAAAAGAAAGAAAGAAAGAGGGACTGAGAGAGAGAGAGAGAGACCGAATTCGTGGAGAGATGCTTTATATATATATATTATATACGTGCAGCTTGTTTTCGGCGCCCTGAAAATCGACCACAACGATCATTCGGCCAGATTGTTGTGTTTACGATAACTATTTGCCGGCAATATCGAAAAGGAAACGCCACCACCACCGCCGTCGCCGCCGCAGGGGAAACGTTGTTATTTTATATATTATTGTTTCTATATTGCTTGGAGACGTTTCCTTTATTTCTCCTACTACCGCTCCTATATATATACCAAAATTCGATAATAATAAGAGCTATTCCGGAGTTGTTTGAAATTGTCGCTAAGAGTTTACGACGTTACAATACATACATATATACGGACAATTGCAGCAGGATGGTGTATATAGACGAAACAAATTGAGTATAAGTATATTTTTTATTATTTTCCTTTATATGATACAATCCAACACAGTGATTTTTACTCCAGATGTATAAATGGTATACACAACAAGGCATGCATTTAACTGATAAATATAATATGAACGGAACCGTTTGTTTTACACGCGTTTATCGTTAGTGTATTATTATTATTATATTCCCCTGCTATCATTGTGCTGATAACTCGTCGTAATAAAATCGACAGTAAATAATGTATGAAAGTGAAAAATTATATATTGCGTATAATATCAACAACTATATATAGGAGTGTGTTAATATCTATGTATTTTAGGGCACGTGCAATAATATATTTTTTTTAAACGTATGTTAAATAGAAATAGTATAATATGATAACTACAATAAAAATATCATATAGTTTAATCGTTATAATTTTTTCTAGTGAACAATTCGAATCAAGAGAAGGACGGCAAGAAGAAACACACGAGGCCCACGTTCAGCGGGCAACAGATCTTCGCGCTCGAGAAGACTTTTGAGCAGACCAAGTACCTGGCGGGTCCGGAGCGGGCGAAACTGGCGTACGCACTAGGCATGACCGAATCTCAAGTGAAGGTAAGACATAAGTTACATAATACTTAATATATTTCACAAAACTGAAGCGTGCTCAGGAATTTTGAATAAGGGGGAGGGGTTATACGAAAAAATTGTAAATTTCCTTTCCTTGGCACTATAATACCATGTACAACGTGTAACTAATTTCAACGTAACTGTAACGGCGGAAATCGTCACTAGACGTCGCGCGAACGTATTTATGTAACGATTATATATATTTTATGGAACGGATATAATATTATATCGGTGTACTTTTTATTATATATACCTTATGACATATAAGGGAGCCCAGTAACAAATTATTATTATAATTTCGTCGGCTGCAGTGCGTATTATAATAGTTGGCGCATTCAGCAGCCACATATTATATACAATATACATAATACATAATTATACATTGCAGACGGGCTTAAGTGACGGCGGGCGGTTGAATTATTTCCCCGCTTATATACATATATAATATTGTATTATTATTATATGCGTATTATATAATACGAGGAGGATTTTTTCGTCGTTTTTTATTAAAAATTATAATATTATATTTTATACGAATTTACATTTTTATTGAAAGGCGTCGTCGTGCGGTTTCAACGCGTCCCCCCCCCCCTCACCACCGGCCACATCCGCTAACGCGTACTAACGTCCCTTCGAAATATATATATATAAACATACGCATAGCATACACACACACACTGTCGCCACGCGTTGAGGGCGATTCAATTATCTGTGTAATCCTCCAATTATAGTGACGGGGTTTCGGGTTGTTATGCCGCCGCCGCCACGGCACAACCCCGCGGAACACCACCGCCACCCGCCTGCAGTCACGACACCCACCGCGACGCCGCCGCCGCCACCGCGTTTATCCCGTTCGCGTATATAACAATATATGTATAATATATAAACGCTGTGCACTTGTCTCTTCCTCAAACAACCGTTACCACGGTAACCGACACGGCGGCCGACACTGCTGGGCGCTTTTAATTGCCCCGCGAAGAAGCGCTAACGATCGGCTTCGTCGTTTTTCCCGCCGAGCCACCCCGACCGACACCGTTATGTTCTGTCCGTCGACAGCGGTGGCGGCGGCGGTGTCGGTGATGCCATAAATCACGCCGACGTGCAGGGGCGGCGGCAGAACAGCGCGGCACCCTCCGTCACCGCGCGTCACGCCGCCGCCGCTCGAACCCTGCGCCCGCCCGCCCGTCCGCCCGCCGCAAACATCCGACACTCGATGACGACGCTTCATTAGTGCACGCATCCACCCCCACCCCCTTCCTCGTCCAAGCGTCGAGCCCGCTGCAGCTTGTAACCGCTGCTTGTGTAACGCCTCCCGCGCGCCGTCGTATTAATCTCTATATAAAAAGTGCACGTGTCCCGGTCGTGTGCGCGTCGCGTATGTACACATGCACATATTATTATTATATGAGCGCGGGGCAAGTCGTGCAAACAAGCGTGTTTCGCGTTAGTCAAAACACGTCCTTCCGCGTCCCTGTATCGTCGGCACACGGCTCGATGTATTTTTATGTGCATATAAATACACGTTTAATATCGTAATAACCATGATACTCGAGAGTCATCTCGTCATTGGCGTGGCGAACCGAACTGCATTTTTCAGAGGCTATAGTCGTCTAGTATTCCACCCTGCACCCTGCAGCACCAAATATCAACCCGATAAAGGCGTCCTGTGCCATGTTTGCAGTAACTAACTGTCGCGGTAGTTATTGCTAAAATATTATAGTCAATACTAAATTGTCATCAATTGGCCATTACCCGGCAAGCCCTCACCCGTTAAAAATCAGAGGCTGCCTCTCGATGAATACTCCCTTCGCCACGCCACTGCAGCTGAGTAGAGACTTGGTCTCGTCTTGTTATCGCTTATCGGTTATCCTAATATCATTGCGACTTTATTGTTATGACAACATTCATTATTTGCCCACATGACGATAATGGAGGTATCGTATACTAATTTATTGCGAGAGTTGTACTATGTATATATTATATAACAACATATATATGATCAGTTTAGTGTTATACCTTATACGTCATAACGACATTGTCAGCGGACAGTGTACAACGATATCGCAGTTTTACAGTTAGAGTACTGCACTAATACTCGAAAAAATGTTTTTTGGCTCGTCAAAATAAGAAATTATAGACAAATTTCGGTTTATTTATATATAGGATTTATTATTCGTAATACTTCAAGATGTTTACGCATTGATTCTGTCACGGTCATCTGCAGGTCATCATAATATAATATATTTAATTATTATTATTACCTCTATCGAAAATGTAATATAATAATTTGTATTATACATATGCTTCGTCCAATATGGCAATATCTATATGTGAGCGTGTAGAAGGGTTAAAAAAAAACATCGCAACACGGTAGAACATAATATTATACATTTAGGCGTACATTGCCCATACACCTACTGTATATTATAATAATATGCGTATTATATTGGTATATATTTGGTGTTTGTGGCGGTGATATTATGTATATTATACTACTCGAAGAATATTGCTGTTTTAACATTTACCCCTCGTCCCGTTTCTCCGAAATAATATATATATTATTTCCTTCACGTCCGCAACGTTTAATTTTATTATTGTGCGTAAAAGACTCATCGCATCATCTGATACGGGTTTTAAGTGATTCATACTCCTCTCGCGCGTGTATAATATTCCGTTTTCTGTTTTCTGAAACGTTCTACATAATATTTGTATATATATATAAACACAATAACGTTATTTGGAGGTATAATAGCTTGTTTATACATTTTTGGAACGGTCTTTTCGTTTTTTTTTCAGTGTTCCTACTCAGAATAATTCATTTATCAACCTGCGTGCAGCCGTCTGTGAAAATCCTTTGGTTCCTACAATTTGGTTTTTTTTTCGTCAGTCGCGTTCCGTTTATTTATGAGTTATTATAATTATTATAACTTGTAAGTCATGAGAATATTAAAACAATAAAAAAAAAATGATTTCAAACCGAAATTTTATAATCACTAAATTAGGTAGAATTATACCTTTATATAACAAAATATTTTAATACAATGAAATTGTAAATATTTTTAAATTACTGTAAATTGTAAACTAATGGCCACAGAACCCGATGTTTTATAAGATCAATAAAAAAAAAAAAAATTTTAATACATCCATCACTGCAATGTGTGTGCGGTCGGAAATCGAGGAATAATATAATAATAATATTGCAGGGTTATTATACATATATTATTTTATATTATATTTACGTATATAATATATGGCCGCATAATATGTACATAATATATTATAGTCGGCCGCGTTCTTAAGACACCGTTAGTTGGCAATCAACTCTCCGCCGCTGTTTGCAGTTCGATATCGCATTATGTACGCGCATAATTTGAGGTTAAGAAAACCACCGCCGCTGTTTCTCGCGGTCTCCCGAGACGTTGGACTTATCCGGCCTTAATGGCGTTTGCGAGAAGGCTTAATTCAACGGCGGCAGCGGCATATATCGTATATATGAATACAATATGATATATATATATATAAATACGCACTGTAAGCGTATATATTTAAATATAGACTCGAAAGTATACATAATACATTATTAGTCTCACGATTTGTGTAATAAAGACGACAGAGTTAGAACAGTTGTACCTATATACCTACTCTATCGATCGAGATTTCGCGAAAAACGTTTAGTCAACTCGCACTAATACAGTCGCGCGTATCATAGAAACAATTGGTATTGCTCAAATAATTTTAGGTCACCTACCCTCATAAAATTGTTATATATACCGACCTATTAAATGTCCTATTTTTCTTCTATCAACCTCCCCCGTATGTTTAAGGTGTCGTCTAAGCAACACTTGGGTCCTATATGTTACACGCCACTTAATTTGTATATGTAGGTATAGAACCTATTTATTTATTTCCTTCAAACGATACAATCTCTCTCTCTCTCTTTCTCTATATTTTTCCATATGCACGTCCCGTACATGCACACAAAACGGGTTCAATGTTTTCGCTTGTTTATTATATGCAATAACACAATATACGAAACACAAAACGCGCGCGCACACGTATGTACTATACGCATTAGCGGGCCAAATCGGATTAGCCGTTGAGAAAACGCCATATGGGTACGCCGCCGCGATGCCGATATGGGATCCCCGTGCGTCGGGTTAACCGTCCGTGAACGCGGGTATATATATACACTTTGGCGGCGCGCACCCCTTCGGCCCACGAAGGGTTTGACTCGATAAACCAATTATTATATGCTTACGGTTATACATATATATATTTTCTAACATTGCACGCATATATGCACACACGAGCTTGAACGGCGGTCATCGGTTTTTCGCGATGTAATCAATTTAAAAAAAAAAAAAAACCTATACATTATATACACAATAATAATAAAATAAAGCGCGCGAGAGAGGGTTGTTCGCGCGGCGTACATATAAATAAAGTGTTCCGTTAGACGTGGTGACGATAAATACACCGCCCATTACATCGTCGAAGTGTGTATAATATAATAATAATATAAAATATAATACGATGATGCCGCAAAAACGTTTTGACGCCTCCAAAACGGGAATAATATCATAAAATGATCGTACACGACTTTTGATGAACGCAGAAAGTCCGACGCACTTCCCGAAAACGTTCTTACCGTCGTAAGAAATTGCTAGTAATCTGCCTATGTAACATATATAACATTACTATTACATTGGGTGTCGCATCGCGATAATACATATAATTATATATATAGGGTGATTTAATAACCATGCTGACCCCTTTTTTATGATTAAATTATGCATATATTCAAATTCTGATTATTGGAATTTTTAAATACACTTGAAGACCATATTTTCGAATCCTTCAGATTTTTTTTATCACTTAAGGATAATTCTGTGACAATTCAGACTTCTGTTTTTGAAAAATAGAAGTTTGTATCGCCACAGGACACTCAACAAGTAGTAAAAAATATATCAAACATTTTAAATTATGGTCTTAAAGTATAGGTACTTCAAAATTCTTAAAAACAGAATTTGAATAAATGTAGTGTCAAAGAGAAAAATGGGGAGTAGCATGATAAAAATACTATATATATGTTTTAAATTAATTTTTTTCGAAATTGTAAAATTGTTAAAACATATTATTAGGTACATAATATATATAAATACTTACACTGTATCAAAATGTTTACTTTGTATCAGTTGAAAAGCAAACTCATGTCCCATTCACACTTTGAGAAACTTAATTAAAAAATACATGCTCTTTAATGTTTAAGGTATATCGTTCTAAAATGTGTAACGTTCTCTATACATATTCGGTGTATTAGTATAATATGTTACGTAGTATTCGCTGCTTTGGAATTGGAAGAAAAGGACAGTTATATAATAATAGGAATACAAAACACTTGTCCCTAAGGAATAATTATAATGATTTCTAATATATAATATTATTTTAAATGTCGTTCGGAAATATAAAAAAAAATAGTAGGTATTATAGTAACTACTACGTATCTAAGTGCAATATATAGGTACAATAAGCGAAACTATTTTAAAAAGGAATCCGAATCGAGTGCAATGATAATAATATATTATACTGGTATGATATTATTATACGATATAACCGTGTTAACATCTTATGCAGTAGTCGATATCAGTACCTATATAGGATGCGTGTGGGTGAGCGGGTACAGTTCTATATACGCCGCATATATCCATAATCCATTATTCTCCAAACGATCGCGGTACATCGTCGCTCCCCCGAATAATGTTTATATAATGTCTAACGCGTGTCGTCAATGTATTTTGTGTTATATTATGTATATTATATATTTATATATTATAATTACAGTAATTTGCAGGCGACAGCATATATAGTGTCCTCCTATAAAATCGCGGTCCTATAAAGTGTCCGTTTCGTTTTGTTTTTTTTCCTACCGGATTAAATTTGAATTTTAATACGCAATTACATAGTGGCGTTTGTTCGGGATGTGTTGTGGCCGATACGGAATTACCACGGATTACCCGGCGCGCGTGTCGGCGATAAGGACGACACGCGTGTTATCCTCAAACACGCGCGAGAGTTTACACACACCCATACACATATATTATATAATACGATTACACACGAGCACACTGTATATTATAATGTTTAAAAATTATATTTTAATGATATATATTAAATATTTCTCGCAGAGAAAAATGATAGCATTGCCGGGACGCCTACAACAGAGAGACAGACACGATTTTCTTTTGATCTTGATTTGATTTGATTTTTTAAAAAAAATTTCGGGGGCTTTAAAGTTTTAACCTCTTGGGCCATCTCGTCTCGCGACCAATTCTCATATCTCTATACATCGCCAAAATCTTCCGATTCGGCCCACTTCTATAATATGCAGGTTATTGTTTTCTATAGCTATTATATATAATATCCGTTTTGCCTTCGTCTCCATATTCTCCGGTAATAGGTATAAAGATAACATTGGTCGTCCAAAGCCTTCTGTAGTATTTTTCTTTCGAGTATAATCAGGAATTTGTCTTCATCCGTGGCCAAGTTTCGGATCAGTACAATATTATGCAATATATTCGTGATCCATTTACACAGCCGCAAACATACTGCAGGTTTACACGCATTATTATACATATACCTACCAGATACCTATCTATATATTTATACATATATTATACATAGCATAGTACATATGCTATAGGTTCGAAGCGTTGGTTGGGCATTAACTTGTCTAACACTCGATTAATTAAAACATAATTCTAGGGATTTCTTCCCCGCCCACTATCGTATATACACCACGCGCACCCACGGTCGGTATACACTGTGTATACGCGCGTCCCGGAAATCCCTAAATTAGCATAATAATGTACCGCACGGCCATCCCCGGTCTAGCGAGCGTGTGTGTTCGATACCATCTGCGGTACATTAGGAGGGTTGGTGGGCGCGGGGGCGGGAGGAGGCGGTATAACATGTATAGGCGGAACGACACGTCTAAAAATCGCGAGCGCGCGGCAAATTTGAATTCGCGTACACATATATATAATATGTTTAAATGTGTGTACACAGTATATATACGCAGTGCTCGATCATGTTCGGAGATAATTTCCGAATAGCATTTGAATAAATTTATCGCACGTGTGTATATACGGACATGTATATATTTTTATATATATACGACAGTGGCGACGCGATAACATCGTATGTATATATACCAGAGGCGGCGGTAGTACCGTCGAAAAAAATATATAAATAAAGCGAAAAAAACCGTCACATTCGTCCCCGGCCCCGAAAAGCGCTTTCTCGCCTCCCCCCCCCCCCTCAAAGCCGTCCTAACTCTCAGCACTGTCAGTCCGCCCGGCAATAATTATAATTTTTTATTTTTACCATCATAATCATATATATTATACTCGTCCCCACGATCTTTCCGTTTCACGTCGTACCTATATTATGCACTATATCTATATATAAGTATAGTCGGCCATCAAATCTATCATCATCTCGTCACTTCCTTTGATCTTACCGCATTAGGAATCTATAATAATATTTATAGGTATGCGGTTAGGTTATATATGCTTGTATTTGTTATCTATATGGTATAATATGCACTATATATATAATACAATAGTACAGTGATCAGTCGATTTCGTACTTGACTTTCTCAAAGCATTGAGGTATTTTTATGTACCGTGACCACTGACCACTGTACGTCAAGTGCAATAAGACTATTTTTTGTTAATAAAATCATTTGCATATCTATAACATTATATCAGATTAGTATTTTTGTATGATATAATAGGGGATGGAACTAAATACCGTTTGCTCGTAATTTTATTAACGCACGAATATAATAATTTAAGCTACGAACTGCTGCAGTATAGTAATCGAATGACGGAGTTTGAGGGTGGTGGGGCGGGTGGTAAAAGCATAAATTTGGAAATAATATAAATATGAAAAAATCGGTATCGCGTGTTATACCCACCTAATAAATCTACCGCACGCGCGTCGGACCGACATGACACTGCGACGGCGGTGGCCGAGTTTTTAGTTTGACGGTGACGCGCATACATCAAGGATTTTTTTTTCATTTTCCCCGCACCGGGAATTGGCGAAAAAGCGACGGACCCCGCGACATAATCAGATTACCTCAGATGATTTATCGTCTCTCCGGCCCCCCATCCACGTTTCGTACATATACATATTTATTACACTGCATTATAAATTATAATATTTAATATATTATTTATTTTATTTTCAATGTAAAAACGATTTTATATCATTCATTCGTAAATATAATATATTCCAATCGCTATCAGGTTACCTAAATATTATAATTAGGGCCCGGATTTAAATGCTCTATAGATACCATCGAGAAATGCCCAAAAATACCCAATATGCCTAAATAAACGCATTTTACCAAAATAATGCTCTTAAAAATTGACTTATAAAATTATTTTTTTTAACGTTATGTTTTTTAGGTACCTACTTAATTTATAATATTCAATAAACGTAAAACAATTATATCGAACATCTAAAAAAAAAAAAAACTGAAAATCGAACAATTTTATCAAAATTTGATTAATTAGTTTGATCAATTGATGTGGTTACCTATCATAGAACGATTGATTATCTCTATCTTAATATTATAAATTAGTTGAGTAAATTTAAAGCAGTAAGTTATATAATGTAGGTACAAATATGCATAAAATCAACAAAATTACCGAAAAATGGAAAATTAATGTTTCACCGTCGAAAAAAATTATGTACTTGGATGGCAACATATAATATTGCATTTTCTATAAGACCGCCCGAAAAAAGGTGCACTTTGCGTTGAAATTCGGTCTCCGCGTACACCCGCCACTCGATTTCTAACGAACGAAATACGCGCATCATATTATATTAAATATAAATATTATATTAATAACGTGAACGTGTCGTTGTTGTATAATACGCTTTCAGATACGGTGTATGTATATATGTATCTGACTACGTGTATACCTAATATAATATCTGCAGACCGCACCGACTCTGTGCACCGGTTAGGTCCATCGGGATAGCCGAGACCAGCAGCAGCAGCTATCATCGGTCCAATTATAATACGAGTCCTATACCCTCCGCCGCAGCGATTCCGTTCGCAGAGCCGTGCCCGCGTGTTTTATCGTCGTCCGGCGCAATCGGCTAATTATTATTAATCCCGTAATGGCGTAGGCGTATCCGACCCCGTGGTATAATATTATGGTGGTGGTGTACAGGTATAAAGTTATATCTATATAATATGTGCGTATTATGTATAACAATATCGTTCGGGTCGATTTTGATTCGGTTAATTAACGTTTCCATTATTAATATTATTATATTATTCAGCCGCGCCGCCTCCGCCTCCGCACGGTCACGACCGAATACATAATCACAACGTGCGTTATACACGCGCAATTTACCGGACAAATATGTACATAATATATATATATATATAGAGAGAGAGAGAGAGAGAGCGATAGAGTGAGAGGCAAGTGTGCGGTGTACGGATATTGTGTATATACATAATATATGTATACAACATTATTATATATAGGTAAGCCGCGTGTGCGCGTATTTTCCACGTCTATGGTACAAATACACTGTAGCTATATATAATCGTATATTTACACGCACAATTTCCCAAAGTTTCCGGGCAATTACACGCGCGATTTTTCAAACCCGAAAATACGAGAGAAATCGTGCTACACATTTTCATTTTGAGATATAAAATATATAAGGTACCTACGTATATTATATAGCCCCCGAAAATCCATCAATTCTGTATATTATATTTATTTTGTATAGGTACATCGAATTCGCGTTCTCAATGCTATGATATTATAATGTAGGTAAAATGTATTTGTTTTCAGTTACCGTAATATGACATGTACAACATATTTCTATTTCTATTGCACGTCGTTAAATGAACGTGGTTCTATTGATGGGGTGTGTAAGACCGTAAGGGGATATACTTACTTACTATGTATAATGTATATACCTGCCTACAAAACGAAGACAAAAATGTTATTTAAAGGGTTTTTCGGCTTATGCTGACTTTTATGATTCACCCCGTTATTACGTCCACAATGGTGTCGTGTGATTTTTGAACACGCTTGTCAAGTTTATAATAAACAATTTTCATTTATTTTATCTATATAATAACCTAGGTAAACGGCCATTTTACGGGTACGTGTAACCAGAAATGTCACACACACACACACTGTTGTATTTGTATATTATATTTTTAGCAGATTAAACAGAGTTTTGAACGAGAATTTTTTTTTTAAGTTAATGGGCCACATTGTGTCCATAATAGTTAAACGGCGAGTTTTGATGGCCGCACGTGGTTTTTTGCCCAATTTAGCCGCGTGGTAAAATTCCGTCGAAAACAATTGCGCGCCAGCGTACATATAATAATATGTATATACATAACAAACAATAAATAGATACGCGTCCTTTTCCGGTCTTATTTAATTTGTCCTGGGTAGATTATTTTTTTTAATGACATAACCCGTTGTTACGGTATATTCACGTATATACACACGACACGATGACGGTGGAGGTGGCGGTGGCAGCACGGAGGGAGGATGGGTTGGCGACACAAAATGTAAATTAATACCGTCGGGGGTGCAGGTTAAAAAACTTTTCAACCGCACATTGCGCGCGCTTTTTATTCAAATGACAAACGCCCTGGAGAGCACTTGGCCCGCCTGTTTTAAATGTATAAAATGATGATAATAAAAACACGGGATGAAAAAAAAAAATGATTGCGAATGTGTTGAGGTGAGGGCACGTACAGCGCGTAAAAAAAATCGTCTCCATTGCGCGTATATAAAAAGAGCAGTTTTCGTGTGTTTTTTTTATTTTTTATTATTATTATTAATACCAGGTCGCAGATTATGCGGTTTAATATTCACTTCCGAGAGCCGTTTTTAATTTTCATCCGATTTAATTTCCTTTAATACCTTGTGCTCGACGTCGTTAATTAATTTGAATGGAACATAAAAACGAAAATGTTAAATTAAAGCTGCCTTCAAATTCGTTTTATACCGTTGGTTACTCTTTTTATATTCCTATATTATATTTTATTACCGAGCTGTTTAATCAGATCAACTTGTTCAAAAGTCACGTTATCACTATATAGATATAAACCCCATTCAGTGTATATTTTTACTCTCCTACATACCTATTTAGGTATAATATACGCGTACCTATATAGGCCGGTATATCATAAAACGCACGTATATACCTCCCTCGATAATACAGTCGGCGTGAATGGTCAATACTAAATTGTAGGAACTGTCGTAGTACATCATATTGTAAGAACTTAATTTGTGTGCCGCGAGTACCGGCAGTAGAACCATGATAAAAATATCAGTTCCTATTGAGTTGTTTTCATAATCAACGCATTACAATACCCACAGCTATTACCTATACGAATGGTTCAATTAATATTACGTGCCTAATATATTTTATATGAGACAATTGATAGTGTTTAATGCACAATAAGAAGAGTGATAGCTCTATAACAGATAATGCCTTTAAAACGATTATACATAATATGGTTAGGTACCGTCCAGACCATCGACTCATATAATATAAATATAATATATGTATATCGACGGGCGATAGTAATGGTCGGGGGTAGTGTGATGGGGGAGACATAAACTACCGTCGTCGTCGTCGTCGCCGTTATAGGATTGGCAACACTGCGAATTACCACTCCACTCGCCGTGCCGGTTCCGCTCGCAGCAGTTTTGATCTCGTCAGCTTGTAAAGCAAACCGTCCCCCCGCAATTAGTAGTATTATCGAACACGCTCGCGCGGGGTTGGCAGTGGCGGCGGCGGCGGAGGCATTCGCAAGACGTTGCAAGATGTGACGCCGAGATTATTGCTGTATAACGTAGATGCGTCGGGGGGTGTAGAAGGGGTAAGCGCGCCACGGACTACACCGAGCGAGTGGCGGGTGGCGGTTGCGATGGAGCAGGGGGGGCGTTATAGGGGGGCGGCCGATGAGTAGGTGGTGGCGGCGGCAGTGGTGGTGGGCGCGCGCGCAGTCCAGATGGCGTCGTCTTAATGCGGTTATTAAAAACAAGACCGTCTAACGACCTTTGCAAAAGCCCGGGGGTTGATTAATGGCGAATACATGGACGCCTAAATACCGCGTAATTTGCAAATACACCGGCACAAACGGCCCCCGGACGGTCTTAATTACGGGCCGTTCCCCCCGCAAATGGTTTAACTTTATAATTAAAATCGCATACAGCGATATAATATAAAGTTTTAGCCCTTCGCCGTCTCCTCTCGCCGCCCCGTACCTATATACATATATACATAATAGGTATATAATATATGTATAGTCGTGTATCGCAGTATACGCGCCCGTATATATACCTACCTACCCGGTAAAAACCCCTTTCCTCCACCGCCGGAACCGGCAAAGCCTACGAAATAATGGCCGTGGTCTTAACTCTTTTAATTATGTGGAAAACGATAGTATTATTATATATGGTTTGTACGTATATTTAATTACACACATACACTCGCGAGCAGCATAAGAAGTATATTATATTATTATACGCACAGTTCGCTTCCACGATCGTCGCACAACCCCCCTAGCACGCCGCACTATAAATAAATGCTACTCGCCGCCGGTCTTAAGCTGCAGTTTTTATTAATTCGTTAAATATTCGTAATATTCAACGCACAACTGTGCCGATAATGTAGGTACACTATGTAACGGACTTTTGTTTAAAAAACGATTTCGGCGTTTCACTATAGGTATATTGCAGGATGTCTATTATATTATGTCTGCAGTCTATTTGGCAACTATTTCTTAGACCCTACACATATTATAATACCAAAAATTGTATACTCGCATGTATATTATAATATCTAAATTTAACTCGAGTATTGTTGTATTGTTTTCCAGGTGTGGTTCCAGAACCGGAGGACCAAGTGGCGGAAAAAGCACGCGGCCGAGATGGCCACGGCCAAGAGGAAGCAAGAAGAGGCGGCCGACGAGAGCGACGAAGACGAAGACATGCGTGACGACAGTGCGGCCAAACGGCTCAAAAGGGAATTGGCCGCGCACTACGGAGGCGGTGGCGGCGGCGGTGGTGGAGGTGGCGGTGGCATCGGTGGAAGTATATAGCATCAGGCTTGGCCAGGCGTCGGTCACCCTGGCACCTTGGACCTGAAGACTCACGAATAAACCCGTCGAGATGCGAGTACTTGTAAGTACATCGATAACCACGCACGCTGTACAATTCCGATGATGATGATGATGATGATGATGATGATAAATATTATTATTATTTGTACATTTCTTTACTTATAAGTACACAAATATTTTATACATAACTTTATTATTATATATAAAACATACAATTTATGCCTATCCAAAACGTCTAGTCATCGCATAATTTTTTTTTAGGTATTTGTGCATATTATTGTTATTATATATAAAAATTTAGAGAGCAATATGATTACGGTATAGGTATCATAATATTATAACGATAATATTAAGTATGGCGCCGTGCCGCATGTATACTCTCCATAGGTCCTCATCATGTAATTATTATAATATAGAGGTATAGCCGACATTATGTACAGGGTGTATCGTGGTGGATGGACCGTTTTACATTTTTATTAATAGGTCAAATCTTCACCATACATTCTGTATATAATAAACGCGTATACAAAGACGTAGTCCGCGGTGTGTGCGTTTTGTTCTTTTTGTTTATTCGATGTCCCTCCCCTACCTTATCACCCTGCAATTGTATACTGTTGCCCGCCCACGCGTATACAACGTTTCGACGACGATCATTATTATTATTATTATTAATATTATTATTATTATTATTATTATTATTATTATTATCTCAATAATTAATATAATATATTATGGCCTTTATTATAGCTTTTTTTGTGCGCCGATCATTACAATATTAGATAATACAACACTTACTTGGTAATATTGGTACATATTATTATTATAATGTACCTACAAGTATGTATCATGTATATACAAAATACTAAAATAGGTAAATACCTACGTTTTTACGGATTTGTTTATGGCTTGTAATATGTGTTGTATAATAATATGTCGGGAGTAAACGGTTTTAATATAATATAATATAAGATAATATAATAATAACTTGTAATTACAATGTGAATATACTATATGATATTATATCTCCCTTTAAATACGTTGTACATACTATATTTAATGATTGTTAATAATATTATTTATTTAGCGAAGGTACGTTTGGATAATCGTTTGCACTTATACACACATGTACGGTTATACTTAATTTACCACTAAACCTTAAGTTAAACAAATCATGTAATCTTTAAACAAAAATAAGTGAAATGTTGATTTAAAAAGACATAATATTATTATATACATCGATGTGTTATTTATTTATTTTTGACGATTAATACCCATATCTATTAAATATTTGAATGCCATATTATACAATACCTATTATCATCTGTGTTTTTGCCTTTTTGTTTATGGCACTATATGGCGAACAGCAAATTATTCACGGTGAGTCATTTTGTCACCTATACTTATTTTCAACTATAAATCATGTCATGTTATGTATTCGTGAACAAAAAAAAATTAATAATTTACCAATTTCAACGCATAAAACATGATCTATATAGTCTATACCCATACATGATTCAATAAATATTTTTAAAAAGCATAATATGTATTTATTATGTTGTGCGTATATATGGTATGTAACAGCGTTTCTCAACATGTGGTATACGTACCACTAGTGGTATATGGTAAGTGGTACAAGAAGAAAATCTCGCTTTATAAAAAAAAAAAAACGAAATGGTTAATGGATCATATTAAATATTATATGGTTTATTTGATAAAATTAATAATTGCACACTATATTTCATTTTCTTATTGTGCATTAAATACTTATATATTGTCATTTGTCATAATTTTGTGGTTACAAAATAAAATAAAATTCCAAACATGTAAAATAAGGTCAAGAAGTACATGAACATAATCGCTGGAATGTAGAATGTAGACATTATATGGCATAATGCCGGCTATAATCAAAATCGTAAGTCGTAAACCTATTTGTTAATAAAAACTACAACTAGTTCAAAACATTTATTTAGAACTGTTCACGACTACGAGTGCTGAAGAGTTGTACGATTTGGTTAACAAGTAGGTACGTAGATGCGACTATACCATAATTGAATTTGTCTATACGAACATTACTCAAAAGTAATGAATAATAATAGTTACAATAATACTGTCAAATGTCAATACTTTAAAATTACTTCAACTTCATTATAGCATATAGAATAAACATCAATATAATATACTTATTATAAATATTATGTAGGTACTTGATAAAATTTATATTTTTCAGTCATTCAATATTTAATGTTATCTTTCTTCATAGCATATTTACATAATATATAATACATTTATAATGAACTCTAAATTTAGTCAACTCCATTTAGTGCGACATCGTCAATCGTCGTAATAATACACAAAACACCAACAAACACCTCTTTATACGGAACCGAATAAAATGTAAGATAAGTTTTTATATTAACGCAAGTAAACTAAGTTGGGTACTGAAGTTTTCCTAAAAATGTTATGGATTTCATATACTGTTATATCCAATCAAATAACCGAAAACACGAATAAATCAATTCATAGGATTCTGTAGCTTTTCAATACAATGTATAACCCTGTTAGTATAATAACGATGTGGGTTTTTATTTATTTATTTTTAACTCAAACCATCGATTTGAACGTTTATGGTTTAAAAGTTTTAAAGAATTTATTCGCCTCTAAATTTATTACATAATATTATATTCTAAAACCAAAAATGATAATAATTTTATTGTGATTAAAATGCTACAAAAATATGATAAAATAACGAAAATCTTAAAATAGTAACAATAATCTTAACACCGAATAAAAATAGTACCTAATTATAATTTTAAATTGTATTATTAAATAACAGAATGTCCATTTTTATTATAGACTAAAAGAATGTCAATTAACAATCCTAAGCTTAAAATGTACTTGAAAAGTTACCTACATAATTATGGATATGGGTACTTAAATATTATCAATTTATTTACATACTTAGGATAGCTGATAGGTTTAACAAATATTAATGCTCAAAAAAATAACAAAAAACTAAATGATTTTAAAATCTTAAAACTCAAAATGTTTTTATTGAGAAAAATGTGGTTCGTTCCTACAGTCAATATTTTTAATTTTACCTTATAAAATATACACTACAATTTATTTTCTTCACTTTTTATAAAATATATCTATTAGAAATAAAAATATAGCTAATAAACGTTGTTTATGTCTTTTATAATATTTTGAAATCTTTGTTGGAAAGTACTTTTGCAAACTACGAAAGTTAAATTAATTTATTGGCATATTTTTATATTCCTCAAACATTTCCTATTTCAAGAAACTAATTTATTATTTGTAAAACAATTTGTATTCTGTACAATCTATAAGCACGAACTTAAAAACAATTTTTACATAATATTTTGTATTTTTGCATAAATGTACTCATACATTACAATACACAAAACACAAGTTATAAAAATATAATAATTTAATTTGGACTATAGAAAGTTAAAAAATATAACTTGGGAATACGTATGTTTAAATGTAGAATTTTTATTTTTATTCTATAAAATTGAGTTAAACACACATATGGTGGAGAAAAATTAGTACTGTAAAGCATTACCCACACACTTGTTAAGTTTGTGAACCTAATATGTATTTTCTCACTCTCTCAATCATTCTCTCTCTCCTCTCTTTGACCACCCGAATCATATCTAATTTGGGTTCAGCAGAACCAATCTTATATGGTCAGCTTTAATATTAGACAGAATTGACATATTATTAAATTTAAAGTTACGAACATTATCTGTACAGGTGTATTATGGTTGTTCTACGATAATTCAATTTTTCTAAGATATATGATAGTTTTTAAACTGCAATATTTTACATACTCATAACTTCCACATGAAAATGAACACATCGTAAGACAGTTAACGCGAAAGCACAGTTATTGATCTTAAATTTAAGTTTGATAATAGGTCAATTCGTTCTAATATTAAAATCTAACAATACAACTACACAAGATTGGTTCTTCTATCTAGAAAATATTATTGCTATTATCATACTATCTATATACTCAATGCTATTATTCGCGCGATTATGGGTTGAGGTCAGAGTTGGAAAACAAATAGTGCGGCGCTGACAATCTATCCGGTATACACTCATTATATTCACATTTAATTGAAACGAGTACATTTTATTTTATTTAAGACTTTAATGCGTCTACAGTCAACATGCAGTGACGCTGAATGTTAATAATTGTGTTAGGGCTAACTTGTGGAGTTTGTAAATCCTATATATGAATAGGTAACAAATTATTCATACGTGCAGAAGCCAGAATACTATAGTATAGCCAGTATAGGTATATTATGTACAGTAATAGGTAATAGAGTATCACAATAATAAAATGCAACAATAATTTAAAAAAAATTGCTATTGCGTTATTCTACAAAGAAACTCGTATAAATAGTTTATTCGAAACTACCCGTACAGTACAATATTGTACACTATTTTTTGAGGTCACCGCCGCCGTGACATCACCATATTATTATAACAATGCAGGATACAGTTTGTCGTTTGTATTTGTTGTCGTTGAAGATGATGATATCGACTTTCGCTTTTATATACGCTTATATATATATATTTTATACATATATTTTTAGGTCTTTGTTGGATAGTGTTGTGTTATATGTGGAAACAGATTTCTCAATTGAATTAGAGAGAGAGAGCAGTGTGGTGGGGTTCGTCGAGGGGAGGGATAAAGGTACATTTGGTCGAAAAACTGTCCATTTCATAAGTCGACAGTAGCCATGGTAACGGTCCGCACAGATTCTTATCGAATCAATTTCGGAATTCAAAAGGACTTACACCCTCACCTCCACCCGACCATTGATGCTCGGACACACGCGCGCGCCATTTATACCCTTGTAATACACCGTGCAACATTTTTATTCGCCGCTTTTTACCCCTTGGCACATATATATATATAAAAAAATATCTACACAAGTACAAACTCCCGGTCCTCACACAAAGTATTATTTTTATAGATTTATATTTATTTTTATATGATCGATCGTTTACACCGTATAGTTTTATCGAAAGCTCTGAAAAAAAATAACGAAATCTATTTTCTTCTCTCTGCAAAACGAGTCGATTCTATAGGCGGATAACAAACACCATCGACCGTTAATTTTATATCTACTCGACCTTAAATTATTAATTATTGTGTCGTAGGTAGGCACATGTGAAACTATAGGTATATATATATATTTAATTTGTGTGCTGCAAGACTTTTCATTTAGTCGTTATTACCATCATACGTTTATTTTTATTCTATAAACTTTTCGTTCTATACGCAGAGTTTACTAATTATATACATATGATTAATTTAGGTCGTTTGTACAACAAAACCCTCCTAGAGACGCTAAAAAAGGACCGCAAAGTTAATCTGCAGATGAAAAGTTTTGTTTTAGCCTTTTATTCGTGAAAACGAGTTGAAAACAAGCAACTCGTCATTTCATACAGAATGTAATTAGACACCGAATTTAAACATAAAGCTATAAAGCTGCTTTGCATTAATTTTAAAATTGAACAAATACATTTTGTTTTTAAGTGTTCAAAACAAACTACATTTTAAAATGATTAACTCTTGAATTTACGATGACATTATTACCACAATTTATTATTATTTTAAACATACCTATACTTGATATATATTTTATTTTATTTCATAATTTAAATATTTTTCAAATTATAAAAGTTTTTAAAATGGTAATTCATTTAAAGAACAATTTGAAAAGCATAGCTAAGTAGGAAGGTATAGAATTGTAAAAAGTCTTTAAATATTTTATGCATTATCTTTAAACAGATGGATTCTTTGTTCAATTACTTATAATGAAAATTAATATAATATACACCGTAGGTACCTAATATACACTCAAAATGAAACAACAATCCAGATTTAAAATATTGTAATAAAATAAATGAAGTCGAACGCATTATTAGGTTATACAGTTTCTATATTGGAATGGTAATTCTAATGTTTTTTGAACACATATTACTAATAATTTATTTTATTTATGAGGTACCTATGGTATTTTATCGTGTCATGAGGTACATCTAATGATTATTCATATTGAAAACGGCAATTTAAATGATACCCATCGTTATAGCCGAAGCATACATAACGTTATACTACATATACATATGACGCGGTATATGGTATATTGTATCGGTCGTATTATTGCAGTAGTTCTTACGAAAAGACATTTTTGGTGACTTGGTATTTTAAAACGCATATACATTTTATGTGACACAATTGTTTTCTTTTGCAAGATAAAATTACGAGATGCACCATCCGCATTGCTCATCCGCTCCCCCCAACGCAATACCCGGTAATATATCAACCAAGGACCGCAAATATTTATTAACGGATGTAATCATTTTTCTTAAGGGTTTTATTATATTGTGAATCCTGATGCTGGCCATAACGTGTACCATAATAATATAATACCATAATATTATATATACATGCAGTATATAATATACAAACCCCGGATATTATATTATACAACAGTCTAATACAGCGTGTACGTAATTTTATATTTATACAGTGCGGTTCCCGAGTCAGAAGAGTTGTATGTGCGTGCCACAATGGCATTACACAAAGGTTCCAGGTGTCTTCTATGTGCCATTCTGGGGACGCGTTGGCTCTCATATCCGGCTCCATAATGGTTCCAAATTATTTACAATGGGTTTTTATTATTATTTATTTATTTATTTTTTTTAAACAGCCGCTGATATTGGTCCGAAAAAATAGCTGCGTAGTAAAAAATAATGGCATGTATTCTTTCATCGAATCGCTCGGGTATGACAGCATTAAGGAAGGAAAATGGTGATCACACCGGCATGGCAACATCAGGCCACGAGTTACCATAAACATTTTAAAAGTCTGCCATACTTTAAAGTTCAGCGTTTTGCATTTGAAATGAGCCTCTTCAACTTTTAATAGAGTGTTCACGTTTTGGGGTGATCTTTTAGCAAGTTTTCAACGACAGTAGTGATTTTTCTTCAGAAATAACAAAGAGATATTTAATGTTTCACTGCGTTGTATTTAGTATTTTTTTTATACTACGAAGCAATAATAATAATACGTAAAATAAATTGTATTGTTTATTTCCATATTTCAATATTTTTTATTTTTATATATATTTCAATTGGCAAATATCGATTTAATCTACTGAACTATCGAGTCCAACTAAACAAATAATTTTATTATACTAATTTTTTTATGGGATCAGCCTCTGGGCCACTATGGCTTACCATTATTATTTACATCCATTACGGTATTAACAATATTATGTCTTATGGTCAGCTTGGTTTTAAAAATATAATATTGATATGCATGTCTTCAGCTGGACATAACTATTAAACTTTTGCTCAACAAACACGTACATTTTAGGTAGGTATACCTATAACTACCTACCTACTTACCCAATCATATATTATATGTTTAAGAGGAAAATATATTATTGTCTATAGGCTATATAGTGGTTTATGTGATTTTATCCTCTATTTTATACAAGAGCTTCGGGCTTTCATTTAATACAAAAACACACAACTTTAGCACGGGAATTAGTATGGGAGGGTAATCATTTTAGCGCGCCGTGTCCTGTAGTTTTCGAATCCAACCTGACCTGACCTGGAATTAATTTTAATTTCGCATTTTCCAAGCACAATTAATGAACGTCTAGCAAGCAATCTCCTTCATCCTAATCTACGGGTCATTCCAATTACAGCCGTTGATCCTCCGGGTAATGGGTTTTCCAACCAGAGACCATTTGTAAACAAAATTACTCATATAATTTCAAAATCTGTTAGCATCTCTAAATGAGTTACCGGCGGTTGAGCGGGATATTTCGGTTTTAATAATTCATAAACCTGAACACCGCCGGCACTCGCATACACATGCATAGAGCATTCCACTACACTTTAATGGTCCCAAAATCTCTTCATATAATCTGGTAACGTTCCAAAAATACGTGCAGTTTTATGGAAAAATATAAATAATTTATATATACATACATAGGTATACTTCAATATATTATATATTATATTGATATTGTTTTTTTATATACATATATACATATATTTTTTGTTTACCAGTCGATCGAGGGTTCAATCACGATTCAATTTGTAGTTTTAATTTATATTCATAGAAGCTAACGACGACAAGGGATTAGTGATGGCGGGGGATGAAAAAAAGTGGCTTCGAATTACATTAATTGAATTGTAAAACAATATTTTTTGTGAATAAAAACGACGAAATAATGAAAAATTGAAATTACGGATCATTGGAAATGCATCCGACTTTTTTGCGAGGGATTTTGAATAGTAATCATAACAAACAGAATAAAAAAAATATATATAAAAAAAACTTTATTATAATTTGTCATAGCAAAAGCTATATATTTTGTAAAGTATATATTATAGGAATTGAGGACAAAGCTTTCAGTTTGTTTATAATTTATCCATTTAGGTTCCGCGTAAATTATAACCGAATAAAACTACATTACTTACTTAATAGAACCCTTGCCTATAATTAGGATTTATTTAACTTTAGTTTTCGTTTTAAAAATTATGGCTTTTTTCGCTACGTCTATTAGCGTTATTATCATTGTTTTTATTAGAATATATAAATACTAAAAAATATAATTTATTCTTTATAGGTATATACATAAAAAATATGGCACTGCAGTTGTGATAAAGATTTTACAACAATTTTACCACTTACGGAGAAAAGTTGTATTTTCGAGATTTTTATTAAGTTGCAGATAATACACACTTATAATAATACTTAAGTAAATTAATAATTTATATGAATACAAATTAGGAAAATCGACATAGGTAACTATAATTGAATTATTATAGATATATTTTTTATATTTTGGATTAAAAAACCGTTTTATGATTGGTGTAATTATTTCACAATTTATGACGCAACATCATTTTAGAAAATAGTTTTTTTCTACAGTGATTCGCTATTTAGATTTATTTTAATACGATTTATAACTTTTGATATTAAGACTTTATATTTTAATACAACTCATATCAATTAATATCAATACATATTTTTTTTTTATCAAAGAAATATAAATATAAATAATTATACACGTGATATATATATTATATTATATTCGTTATACTATCAATATAATCGTCCTTTTATAACTGACTATCGAGAAGGATTATTAACTCAATAAATAATTTGAAAGTATTTATTTATCATTTTCTTTTTACAAGCACTTGAAATGTTTAAACAGTTCTAACGCCATTACTTAAATCGTGAGATGAATATGAAGACTTCACTCCAATTCTCCTATCAAACTTTTTATTCAGAGTTATGGGTTAAGAAGACGCTACGCGGCCTGTGTTGTCTCCGTCTTACAAGTGCATAACAATTTATTAACATGTTATATACGTATATAATATAGGTATAGCGCAAATTTAAAATGCTCATATCTCACTTAAAAATTGAGTTATCGTAAGAAAAACCCAGATACAAACGCAGATAATGTTCTTACCATCAAGTTTAATAATAGGTCGATTCATTATAATTTTTAAACTAACGGAGTTAAACGTGATCTGTTGAGCGTAAATTTGTTATGTTACTGTCGTCTTAAGAAGAAAATATTCGATTCAAAAATTATTTTTGGTAATTTATAAAAAATTCATTAACAATATATATTTATACAAACACTTAACATAATAGCACACCTAATAAATGTAAAAATTGATTAACAGTTTGTTTGAGCAACTTTATACTTGTATAAATCACTTAAACGTTAAAGCTTCAATTAGTTAAAATTTGATTTCGACTCTAATAACGCATAGTATTTGTTTATACTATATAGTATATTATACGTATAGTACCCAAATTAAGTGGTGCCCATCGCGCCAGTGAATGGACCTTCTCTACTGTTTTTTACATGCTCCAACCATTATTATTTTATTTTTTACTAAAACGGATGGGGACAGCAACGACACAACTAGCTAATGCCCGAATTTATTTGCCATCAAACGTGGATTTAAATTAATGTTAACGACACTGTCGATACATTGGTTCAAAATCTAATCAATTTTATGATTTTTTTTAAATTTGTGATTTTAATTTTTAGTTTAGACCAGTTAGCTTATTAAATATTTGATAACACTTCTGTACGGCTATTCACACGGGTTGCGGTGGTTCACTCCGTCTGTCCAACTCTCTCTCTCACACCAAACGCAATGATAACTTAAGGTACTCGTGTAGTATGTTACATACCGGAAAATATGACATGCCTACTATTTTATATTTTTATTTAACTTTATTACGGAAAAGTATCTGTGACTTGAGTTATTAAGATAAACAACATAATATTATAATGGCCATACAATACCTACCTACTATAATGGTTAATTATCTATTATATTGGTAAATTACCGATAAATATCCATCACCAAGGCCTACAATAGTCAATAATTTTCTTTTAGAAATTAAATTAAATTATTTTAGTCTGAGTTGTTTCCTTCCACCTCGCTTTCCACCTCAAGCAACAGATTTATTAGACCGCCTGCAACTAAAAGAGGACACCATTAAAACACAACACTACAATTTATTTGAAGTTTTCTGGATAGGTAGATTTTTACTGCTTACTTTAGGTAGCATACTACAGCACTAACGAAGTAGAGGTAGGTAGCATACTACACGTGAGTACCTAACTTTATTATTACTTGTTAGTTATTTATTTATTAATATTTTAAGTTTTAACTAAGAATATTGAATAACATTGTTGATAATTATTTTTTTCTTATCTTCTTTGATGGAAATTTTAATTATTTAATAAAATTCATTTTTTAAGTGAAAACTAAATGTTACAGTCGAATATTTATAGGTGGACATCAACCCATATGTTTATTAACATGAGTTATAGTTTTAATTCATATAATATACAAAGTATAAACTATAAAAAATATGTAGTATTTAAAAAATCTAGTGGTTTTTGGGGATAAGTGGGTCGCAAAGCTTCCCACGGGTCTGTATACAGTAAATTAATTTTTCACTTGGAACGTAGTTTTTAAATCTTTAAAATGCAGAGCTTCATCGCTACTTAATTTTTTCCAATTCAAACACTGAGTACGTTTATATTGTATATACGTGTAAAAGCAAATAATAAGCTTATACTACTAGATTTAAACAAAACTCAAGAGCGGTAGTTAAAAATGTATCGTATTAGTTTATACTTTTATAGTTTTAGGTTTAATGTAATAATAGTTTGTATATAGTCAAACTTCAAATTGTAACAATTTGATTAAACTACATAAAATTAAATGCAAAACTGTTTATTTTATTACGAGGATTAACTATAATAACGAATATAATATATACATATATATTATATATATATATATATATATATATGCTATACTGTTTATATTATGGTATTTACTTTATAGTGTGTATATGGTTTAGTAGTATATATTATACTCTATACAACTAAGAAGAAATTCGAAAATGTTGTCGAACCTAATAAATTATATACTTCATCAAATGGCTTTTATTGTTTTCCATCTAAAAAAAAATTAGGGTATATTGTATACTATATGTATACGATAATCAATACCAGTACGTCTTGCATAGGACCTACCTGGGTATTTTATATTTTAGTTGCTGTAGGAAATCGCTGCAATAATAATATTATATACAGATAGGTATGTTTAAACAGGTGTATAATAGTCTGAGCAGCAATGTATATAGTTGTATTTATGAATTATACAGTACGCACAAAATCATCGGCGTATGACAATAATATGATATTATGTACAATGTACATGCACCGACGGTTTCGAATGGTATTTTTATATTTGTACGACCTCCGAAAATCGCAGTTGTATGTTCACCTGCATATTATCACATTATGGGCAGGTCCGCATTGGACCTAAAGTCAAGTGTGCGTGCGTATACTGTACGGCACTCAATAATCCGATTAAAGGTCCCGCGCCGACGACGAGTCGTATCCTTTTGCAGACAGAAAAGAAGTGAAAAAAAAATAATACTATTCCATATATAAGCTGTACAATATACGTATATAATAATATAATGTGTGCCTATAATAACCTATATATAGTACACCGCAGCGATTTATTCACGGCGGGAAGAACTACCTTTACATTATACGGTTCACATGTATTATTATCATTATTACATTGTATGTATTTTAATGGGGTGCGGGAGTGTAGAAATCCGTGCGTGGAGTCGTGCTGGGGGGCTTCATTCATCTCGGTTTCCGGCTTATGAATGAAAAAAATTATATATATATGCGTGTGTATAATGTCTTCAATACAGGTGAGAAAAACCGACAGTAGCACCTCCGGAGCATCATTAATTTCGTATTTATTCGACTCTCTCGTCCGACGTACGGTCGGGAATTATTATTGTTATTACCATAACGGTCGATAAAAAAAAAAAAAATATTTTATTTATATTATAAGGAGAAGAGTAAATAGTCAAGTCATTAGATAGCCATTGAGGCGAAAATCACACTCTCATAATAATATGAGAGAAATAATGATGCAGCGCAGGAATTTTGCTGTTTTTTAAAATTATTATGCTATTACAGAAATAACAATCCGGCCACCTATATAGTATTATGCTATAATATATTTATTGTAAAACAACCAATAATAATTAATGATTATTTTTGATATGATAATGAATAATTATAAACACTCTGAAGTTTAAAAAACAAATGTTTTATAACTATTACTTATAGTATCAACTATATAGTATTTAACTCCATTGACCAAGTAGTATATTATTTAGATATAATATAAACTCGCCATATCTGATATTTCTTATACTATACTTGTTTTATGTTTCCCAGAAACGAACACGTTGTAGACAACGTACTTGCAGTTGATATTATAATTTATTAATGGATATTTAAGATTTAAATCTTATTAATTATGCTGTCATGCTGTAGTTGATTGAATAACAATATATTTTTATCACAGCTGTACTTAAGATACAGACTATAATATAGGAATTAGGAGCTAGTAAAATGTACAGGTATTACAAACTGAGAATTCTTTTCATAATTTTTGTATTCGTATCAAGTAATGTCACTTTTTTCTTTCTTCAACTGTATAAGTAACACTTTTTATTGTGTAGTATATTATAATGTAGCCTATATCCTCGAAAACATTTTTTTATACTTCCCGTTTATTATTTACTATAATTGAAATTTAAAACAATTATTATTACATTTGTATACCATCAGTTGTACACCAATGACCATAATAATAATATAATGGTTTATGTAATAATAAAAAATAGTGACACGCGGATTAAGTATTCCTTTCATAAATTTAGATTTTTCATCTCGTACCTGTACCAATGATAAAAAAACAGGTATATGTTTAATGTTTATATATATATATATATAATTACGGTCACTTTCTAGTTTCTAATTTATTATTATATTGGATTAATAGACAATATTTCGTGTACCAATGTAATAATTTGTATATGACTTATGAGTTTTGCAGTCGAACTATATAAGTAGGTATGTACACCTACCTACGTGTAATGTGTATTATTACAGTATTTAGGACCGCGTTTCTCGCAACGGAGAGACTTCATTCACGAGTTTCGCCGAATTATTATATGGTATATACATTATACATAACGATACAAGGGGATTCGATTTAACGGAAAGAAAATCGGATCAATTTCGATACACCTGCAGCGGCAGCGGCAGACAATCCGGTGCCGGTAAGTCTGCGCTGAATGAGGTCTCGGCATTTCCATTGTACCGCGTCCCTCTATTCACCGTGTTCATCGTAAATTTAATTTGTACGCGTCGTAGTATATGCCATTATTATACAGTGTGTCTTTCATAAAAACGACATTGGAGAGTTATAAAAACCCGCCGGGTGGTATATGACTCTGAGCGGCGGATATGATCTGAATTCCGTAGCGAAATATAATAATAATAATAATTGTAAAAACTTCGCGAACACCGTGGTTTGACCCCCCCGGACGTCCATAAATGGCCGGTATCCCATCAACGTAATCTTGTTTAAAATGAAATAACTAACGTATATATATAATATATATTATGTACGCGCACACGCACGCTACAGTTAACAGCTTTGTAAATGATTGTAATAGTGTACCTATAACTGCTATACGAGTACTATATGACCATGTGATTTTGGTTAATCGTGTCGGAAATTTGGACTGTACAGGTTAATATCGTCAATCCGATAAAATTAATCGATTTTTCTTCGGCAAAATCAATAATGCGTTAGCTCATTCACGCAGTTCTAAGGCAATTCTAAATGCACATAATATATTGTACGCGTATATTATGCTCCAATTCTCGCATAAAATAATATTATTTTTGCTGGCGATCTTCAAAAAGAATAACACGCTGCATGTACTAAAACTTATAATAAAGGTTCTCATATTATAAGAGTTTTACTGTTTTTAGTGTTATTTAATATTTATATCTTATATTTCTGCAATAAATCTCTAAAAACCATTATTTCTTAAAAATATTGTAGGTACCTATTTCAACTAAGAAATAGACAGTATAGAGGATAATATTTTGTTCAACGTATTCAGATTTCAGATATCTATGAATATCACTGGACACAAATCTGATTTTTAATTTTGATCATACATTGTTTTCTGGCAATAATGACTTATATAGATGAACTATAATAATAATAATTAACACCAAACAAAAACAACAATTATAAACTCAACCGACTCCACACTAAATTTATTAACCTGGCAGTTTAATTGTACGGCGGCGTCAACATAATAATAATAGGTATATATACGTACATAATATTATATATATAGATAATTTACCAATTACGTATTAATTTGAATATATGACGTAGGTATACCTAACCGACAAAGTTTTGCCAATTGTTAAAGCAATTCCAATAACCGTTTTTAATGTGGGGAAACATAATTTATTTTTTTATTTCCATTGTTCAAACGGTATGCCATTTTTATGCATTTAATCTTAAAACGTAATTAATTAAAACCCACGGGGACAAATATTATTATGCGCATAGTATATTTATGTATATAACGTGAAGATATGATATAATGTAGCCACGCATTGCTGCAGTACGTCGTTTAATAATAATATTTGGTTGAGCTGATATATTTATATATAGTTATGTAGGAAATTACGAAATAACACACTCTGCTGCAGCAGCAGCCAGCAGTATACACACACGCGGGCATTAAATTTTACTTCCGCGAGGAATTATACTTGAAAAACACGGGACGAACAGTAGACAACTGTTTGCGGTGTAAGTGTGTTTGAAAACTTTCGGCGAAAACTCAAGAAAGTTCATATGCGACCTCAGGATAGTGGAGAGGAGAAAAACGAGGGACCCGAAACTATCTCCAAGGCGTCCTGTCCGCAACGAAAAATATATACACTATTTATATATATATATAATATATATATACACATAGGTTATATACACAACAGTGTACACGCACTACCACCCATCACCAACACTCTCGTATATAATATAATGTGTATCCTCCTCTCGACTATTATTGATGTTTTAAGAATCGCTTAAGGCGAACCGAACGCATATTATTGTTTTACAAATATCCGATCATACACCGGAAGATGCGCCGTGTATATAATATTATATAGGGAGGTTTTTCCTCTTCGCCTCACCACCACCGCCACCGCCGTCGCCAAGGCAATAAACTGCAAACATTTTCTAAATCTCTTTCCGTCGTTCAGTGGTGGATACGTGGGGAGGGGTTGGTTACACCGCGACGCTGGAACGCGGACTGGAAAGGGCGAGGAGAAAACCGCCGGAAACTCACTGGCGGGACGAGCGTGGATGGGCGGGGGTGGAGGGCGCGAACGACAGTCGCGAGCGTATATAATATAAGGTTGTTTTTCACGCGCGGTGTGAAAACCGAGGACGCTTTTTAAAATGGAGTCATTTATCTCTCCACAGACGTCCCGATAACGACCCAACAACAACCCGACGCCATCTTGGCACTACTATAAGTTCATATACATATCAACCGTAATACGATACTGATATCGGATTATGCCACGGCGAAAAGTTTTTCGGGACAGTTTAGAGGAGACGCGCGAGAACGGCGGTGACGGTGGGTGGGTGGGTGTACGCCACGACGGCGATGCCGCAAACGGGAAGTAAGTGCGTAAAGAAACGGAACAAGGAGCTTTTTAGGCAATAAGATTGTATGTGCGGATAAGTGGCTGGAACATTTGTGACGTGATAAAGTTTTCCCGCGAGGTTCGATTTAGTGATTCCCCCTCGAATATATTAGTATATAGGTATTATTATTATACATATTATATGCACAATACAGATGTGTAGCTTAACGCGTTCGAGGCAACGTATGATGGTTTATCGTATAGGTGTCGTCCATCAATGGGTCGTATACATTTAGGGCCTTAAGGGGTATTTACTATTTAGTATTATCATTATAATATTGAAAAAAAACCGTAAAGTACTTTGTATTTTGTTTTAAACACGTGTTTAAAACGAAATTCTCTTATCAAGCGCCGATTTTGTTTAATTCTATTTATCTCTTTAATTTTAATATGTTAGATAATATGTGTAATAAATTGTTACCATAATTATTATGTTCCGTGTGCAATAACTGTAGGACGCGTTATGGAATGTATGTGGGCGTATTCATTGCGAAAATAAAAAAGTTGCAATAATTTATAAATGCGAATAGAGAAATCTACCGAAACGTAATTATTATTGTTATTCATATAAAAACACCAAATCGATTGAACTGCAGTTACAAAATATGATTTATATAATTCCATGTTCCATCGACGATAATAATAATAATACATTTTCGTACATGAGGATTTAAAAATAAATAAAACTCAATTGTCCGTGAACCATTATAACTGCAGTGTGTCGCGTAATATTACTATTATATTATATAGTTCGTACATATACCGTCATGACGTATAATATGAATGTCGCGTATAAAATAAAATATATAGGAATGAATAATAAATTGCTATAATCTATTTCGCAGAATCGTAAGTACGCGACTTGTTATTAAAACAAGTGCCCAGTGGCTTAACTTAAACTTTTAATGCCCGTGGCAAAATAATTCTGCTGTGGGCTTTTGGTCTTACAAATTTAGGGGAAGGGAATATAGGGAACATACACCCGTCTACGAAATTTTTCTCTAGATCTACCCCTGCTGCGAATAGATTATAATTAATACTATACCTATGTGTTTCCAATCACAATAATCTGTTGTCCAAATTTCTAGAAAGCCACGAATGTGCGATCCCCAAATAGCCAACACGACCAACAGTTCGCTTTTTGAAGTATGATCGATTCTTTAACCAGATTTGGTCAATGTAAGATAACATTTCCTGAAAATAGTATCTACCATCGGGATTTTTAGAAAAAGGTCCATATTATAATTTATAAGCTTTACTGCTTTAGGTCTACCATATACCCATTTATAATTATGAACGAAAACCCAATCTAACCGTTCCACAATTATTTGATTATACCGACAACGTGGACGAGCTAACTACACTGTTAACAGATAAAAAAACGCGAAGGCTTTTTTTTGTAATTTATAAAATATAAGAATGTGTCTGTCACTATTCTAAAACGTAAATGTATTATATTTTAAAGCAATTTAGATTTACAAGAATGTCTTCTTTTTATTTAACGATTATCGTATTTTTTAATAATAGTGATCCGTTTTGGCCCGTGGCTCGTTGCTCGCCACGCCACCCTATCTGCTGCAAGTGCTGTACCGAGATCACGTCCCATCTACGTAATTTAATAATAATATAATATTATATAATGATAATATTAAATGGAAGAACGTCACATTACGTCTCATTATAATATTATATATTACATTCTCATTGTACACAACAGTTATATTATTATAGCAACACGCGGCGGCGAGACAGTCGATCCGGACCAACATTATATCCATTATAACACTGTTTATGCGCACATATTATACCGGCTATTACTATTATTATTATTTTTTTACGGCACGTATCATGAGTTACGTCGGCGGCGGCGGCGGTTGTCGTTAGTGTTTTGACGGCCGTCGTCGTTTTAAAGGGCCGTTAAAACCGTTTAATATGTCCAATGTTTTTACAACACCGAATAGCCGCCTGCACATATACCTGGGTATATACGTATATACGCAGGTAAAGTGCAGATATAATAATATATCATATTATAATCTTGCATTCCACACGCAGGTATATAGTATATACATAAGTGTACGTATATATATATATATACATATTATATACTACGATATAATAAACACACACACACACTCGCGTATACAGCGATAAAAATCGGAGAAACGCGCGTTTTAGGTCACAGACAGCTTGGCACCTATTACATGTGTAGTGTGTATATATATATATATATATACATTATAATCGTAAACCCGTATTATTATAATACACAACACACTGCCCGCGAACCCGGGCCAGAGACGTCGCCGGGTCTACGGCGCGGACACCCCCGGGGCCGGGGTTAACTGCATCGGAGACGGACACAGTGTATGATATTATTATAATAGATTATAAAATATAAAACGACGTGCACTATATACTATTTCGTTATGCCGAATATCGTAATAATAATAATAATAATAATATTAATAATGCCCGCAATATTTGGTTCGGCGGCGCGGCGGCGGCGGTGACGGCGGTGTGATCTTTATAATTTTTCGTCGTGTCACCTGCGCGACCGGCAATGCAACTATATAATAATATAATATAAACGCACCGCTCCGGTGTACCTACCTATAATAATATAATATGTACATAATATATTGCCTATATATAACAATATAATTCATTATAATAATAATATTATATAGGTACTTGCACCCCGCGGTGGACATTCAATCGGGTTCACTTCCTCCGGGCTCGTTTGTCCGTGAAATTCCTACACGCCCACAACAAAATTCGAGTCCAGGGGTCCCTGCGGGCGAGGCGTCCTATACGGGTACGTATTATATGTGTGTGTGTGTGTGTGTGTGCGTGCGCATATTATAATAATGTGTATATTATATTGAGATGTATTTTTTTTCTCTTCCCGAAAAGAACCGAAAGCCAAGAAAAATTTGTAAAAAAAGGGCCGTATATATATTTATGCGTAATGGGTATATATATCGTCTTATATATACATTATAGATATTATATTATTGTGTATATACCCATATATGTATATAAATTATGTTATGTATTATACACTTCTCTCGTTATTTTTTTTTTCCCCAGTCCCGGCGTAATTTATTAAAGAGGGTATTAAGCCGGAACGGAGGCGACATGTGCGTTTGACGGCCGCGAATTCTCCGATAATCCAATCAATGACTAATAGTGCGTTTAATTTCCGACAACACGATGTAATTGTCGACACCGCTCGTCGGATATATAATATATAATATACAGTCGGCGATTGCGAGCACTGTGCAGTGTTTAATTGAAACACACACACACACACACACACACACACACACACACACACTACACACGCTATAGGTTTGCTGCTGAACGGTGTCAATCAAACACGCGGCCGGTTCGATGTACCATAATATTATATAATAATATATAATACGACTGACACGCCGGGCCAAATGGTGTTATAATAATAACGGCGGCGCGGACCGACAAGTCGTTTTTGCGTGAAATCGGGCGAGCTCGTGCACTACCGATTCCGCAGACGTGTAACAATATACGATTACAATACAATAATATAATCTATACTTCTGTAATAATGCGCAATGTCGTATTATAATATAAACGCGGCAGTCGTTAACTGTAACCAATACAATATTAGGTAGTAAAACGACCACCGACGGACCGCTTCAGTCGCAAGCAGTCGCACATAATAATATTATATTATGCGTATTCCATAGCTGCTGCTGTCCGAAACCCACACGACGTTGTCGCACTGCAACTGTACAGATAATAATTATATAATATTGCTATCGCATAATATTCGCATAACAGCCACAATCAGTCGTCCTCGTGTATGCATACATTATATTCAGGCACGGCACTGTAAGGGGTGGCCCGCGGCGAGGGCTGCTTTAGCCCCCTCTAAAAATGGTCCACTCCCATCACCAGTTCACCAATTGAAAAATGTAGCAGAACATATCACATGTTATTTTATAAAAGTTCAGTTATTATTAACTATATCAATTATTATTTTTAAACAACGATAATCGTTTTTTTCAATTCCAATAAAATATATTTTGTGATTTTCAACAAAAAAAAAAAATTATATTTATATTATTAATTTATTATTTTAGTTATTATAAATAATAAGCATTAATTTCTGAATGGAAATAAAGATAGGTTCCCTAAATGGCCATGTCATTGCCTGAATGATATGGCCATTTGCTCAATACTAAATACAATCATTTTAATTTATAACAAAAGTTAAAAGTAGCATAATCATTCAGTCATAAAAGTATATGATATAAAAGTAAAAATAAAATCGTCAAATGTGTACATCACTGTTAAGGGGATTCGATACCGTGCTTTTCCGTTTTTGTCTAATACATGCGTGACATAGTATTTTAGACGTGTTTTTTGCCAAAAATTCCAATTGAAGCGATAAGAATTCTGAAAACAGATTTGAATTTGTCGTCAAGTCTACTTGAAATCGACTTTCCCACATGTTTGATATTATTCCCGAAATTCCTATAAATGTCATATTAAAAAAGAGTATTAAAGAATTGTCGTATTTTAATTTTTGGAGAAGTCAAAATCAAAAAATCAAAAATGTGGGAAAGTCAATTTCAAGGAGACTTGATGACAAATCAAAATCTGTTTTTAGAATTGTTATCGGTTCATTAGATCACTTAGTATTATTGGCAAAGAACCAGTCTAAAATCCTATGTCACGTGTGTGTTAGACAAAAACAGAAAATCATGGTATCGAATCCGTGCACTTTGTTGCCCGTTAAATGTACCAACTCTATATGACTCAAACTTTGTTCAGTTTATTATTTAATATTCGGTTTATGCTGTTCAGAATGTATCTTAACTTTTCCATTGCTCAGAATAAAAATTCTGATTCGCAGCAGTATATTATCAGGTATTTAATACTAATTAGCTCTAGAGTCTAGAGTATCAAAGTTATACCAAGTTTGTCGAATTTACTTAATTCCACCTACGATGGATTAATATAATCAATTAATACAAAATCCTAATCTAACCTAACCATACCAAAATTCGATGAATAAAATAAACCAAATTTAACCTTTTTTAAATTAACCTATATTTTTCCCAGAGGTCTAATCTATACTCGAACATTCATTTATACATGTATTTATTGACGAAAAATAATGATACAAATCAACAAACATTCCCGATTAACCAATAGCAACCAATATAATATAATACACTATTATTATTTTAATCTGAAACAATACATTTTTTATTGCTTAGTTTATTTTTTTCTGGACAGATGGCTCCACTGTTGTATTTTTGACATCCATATTTCCTAATTTTCCTGTGGATTTTCCTAAAATGTTCTTTCATAAGAACCTTGTTCTGATAATTATGAACACAACAAAAAAAGAATTAGCGAAATCGGTCCAGCCGATGACCAAGGGAAAAAGGAATCCATTTTTATATATAGAGACGTTATGTTAAAATAAATTAAATTATTTATCTGAATAATGACTGTAGATTTTGAAAAACCCTGGCCGTATACAAAATTTGTTTGCTCCACATAGCACCCCCTGGTAAAAAGTTCTAGTACCGTGCCTGTATGAATTTCGTATTGTTCTTCAGAGAGGAACACACACGAGGTTACTCTATATTATTATTATTATTAATATTATTATTTTATGATTTTTCCACGCTCCCATTTACTGCGATTTTTTTATTTACTCAAGCGCGAGAGAACTCATTTTTCTTATTCGTTTTTGTTGTTCAATTGTGGGTCACCGCGCAGACGAGACCTATATCGCTGCAAACTATATATTTTTATATGAATCGCAGAGATAATGCAGGCTATCAGACTGTTGAAATACTATTTGAATATCCTATAATAGCTTTAGAATTTTAGATAGTCCAATAGTCGTGCACGTTATTGGCACATGTGGTTAGGAAAACTGAACTCTATATTGTAACTGATGATTTAAAGTTTTTAAGGATTATAATAAATATTATATCAAGAATTTCAAAATCAATTAAATATTTACATATTTTTAATTTGTAAATTTTTGTGGGTCAAAGTTATATAATAATAGTTTAAAATATACCTATATATCTTACATAATGAATAAAAATAATGGTAAACAAAATCAACGACGATGAACAATAATGATTGAATTTTTATTCATGGCTTAAGAATTTTTCACTAGCTGGTAACTATACATTTTTTCATTATTAAATTGTATTTATTTATTTTTAAATTACCTTAATTCTGTAGTATTGAATAATTCAATGGATATATGTATATAATTATTGAAATTCATTAACTTTAAATTTATATGTTATCTTTAGGTATAAACTTTTATCCTTGGTTGATCATAATTTTTTTCCCAGTCCTGGCTATTTATATAATATACTTATAAGCAGAGCTTCAAAACGTTTTTATAACGTTATGAGTATAACGTTAAACATATCAAAAAACGATTGAAATCGATAATGGATAACATATCGCCAAACGATAAACGATTGAAAACGCATAACGGATAACGAAATAAAAACGATAAACGATTGAAGCATATAATTGCCTGAAAAAAAAAAATATTTATAAAATTATAACTTTCAGCAAAATATATATTATGGTTATTTTTGTAATATTATATTTTTCAATCACTCTGTTTTTTGTGGGAAACATGCTATATCCATCAGATAACGCTAAACGCTTCATAACGTTTAAATTTTAAAACGTTTAAACGCTTAAGTTGAATAACGTTAAATTCTATATAACGTTAAACAGTCATTCGATCATAACGTTTAATACCCATATAACGGTAAACGGTATTATTATTTTTGATTTAAGCTCTGCCTATAAGCGATAGCATGTCCATCCCTGGTGTTACAAAGATCTCTTGAAATCCTATTCTTGAGTTTATGGAAGTCACCCTTTATTAAAATAAACGAGTGTGTACATTGTTCATATATCGTTACCATTGTTTATTTAGTGATCATTTAAATTTGTCCAAATAATTATATTAGGTATATCGCTTTATATTATTGTATAATGTATATTTGTATAAATGCCAATTAATTATTATGTTGAATCCCCCCCCCCCTCAAAAAAAAAAAAATATTTTATAGCTATGCAACCAAGGTGTATTATAGTGATTTATTTTAAAATATATATTTAAGGTAAAAGTGGATCCGAATTTTTCACTTATATACTAATGATTAGTTATTACATAGAATTATAACTATGTGAAAAGTAAAAACAAATTCATTTACAAACATTATTCATTAATCATTATACTTATAAAAGCATTAAAAAAAAAATTACACTCATATAATTGAATTACATTATCATTATTTTCACAAATTATTCTTAATTATTCGCACAATGTATATGTCAAAATAACTTTCAACAAAATATAACTTACTTAAGGAACTATGACTTATAATTTATTATAATTTTTGTAGACATTAATTATGTATACTTTGAACAAATTAAATTACATTTATACTTTAAGCATGTGAGCTAATAGGACATTTATTATTTTATGACACGGCGTCGCAATTTACATGCACAACCGACAAACTTTATTACACAAAATTCAAATCTAGTCGCAATATTACACTGTTGTGTTTGTTTCCAGAAAATACAATTAAGAACTCTAAAACTTTGGGTAATTTTGTTTCTGTTTGTTATTTTACGAGCATATTAGTGTGTTTAAATTTTAAACGTAGATTATTTTTAAATTAAGCCGTGTACAACTGGATTTTATTTAACACCTTTATTTCTGCGATTGAAAATTAATTTTACTAATGTAGGTTCTATGATTAATTACAATTGTTTTAACAATTTATAATATACCCACATATTATTTATAATATCTACAGTCTACACAATAAATATAAATAGACATATATATTATATTACTGAAAAATGCATAGTAGTGTGATCCGGATGTGTACTTGGTTATCACTATGGAAAACATTCCATATTATTACAGAGTATATATTATTATCTAAAAAAGTGGTTTCAAAATCTACAATGTAGATATATACATATAATATATATTTTGACTTAAAATATCGTATTGTAATTTGTAATGGTTGTACAACATTTTTAGATGACATCTACATTTTGAAAAAATCAGATTTTTTATATATTTATATGATATAGCATAAAAATTCTAAATGATAAAATTGACTGCACTATTAAAGAATTAAATTTAGAATTAATTTGGTTCAAAAGTTTGCTAAACATTTTTAGATAAGTTCATATTTTTATAACTTCAAAATGTTTTCTGAAACGAGTACTTTTTATTTAAACCAACTTTAATAATTTAATAAATATGTAGTAAAACAAAGTATATAAAAGAAAAAAAGTTCCAACAAGATATTCTGGAGCTTTCGACAGTTATCTGTCAAATATATAAATCATTATTTTGACAAAAATATTTACATAATATAGTAAAGTGTGAGTATAAATAGATGATTTTGTGATGTATATATTATGTACCAGATATCTGTATACATAAATATATTATGAAACTAATACTTTTATTATTTATGAGTAGATAATATTATCATTATATAATTGGTACATGCGGTATATTATAGATGACAGCTGTACCATATATGGAGGGTGGTCTGTGTAGCATGCTATTTCCTATCATATTTTACTTTAATTATTAATCTATTCAAATTATGATTTTTGGAATTTACAAGTAACCATATTTTGTTACATTTCTTATACCATGTTATCGTTTGTTGACGATAGAAAAATAGGTATCTACTTACTCGTTCAAATTTCAATAATATACATATTGTATTCATCAAAATATACCTACAAAAAAAGCATTAACAACTTACAGTAAAAAGGTTTGTTTTCGTTAAAAAAAAAAATTGGTATGGCCACTGGACATTTTGTAAAAGCGATAAAAATCAAAAATAATTGAAATTAAAGCCCTTGCGTATACTTAAAATTGCTAGGCTATGCTGAGCCTCAGCTGAGGTTACATACAAATTGAAATATAATAAATATAATATAAGTAAAATATTAGATAACACTAAAATGAATGAACGAAGAGATAATATTCAATAAAATTCATGAAATTACATTTTATTACACGACAGAACATTCGTTTTATTATTGATTATTGTAATACATACAAAACGCCGATCTTCTTAAGTTTGTGTGAAATAATATACTTCGAAAACGTTACACCGTGAACGTATGATAAAATTATTTTACACTACAAATCAATTTAAATGTATTTAGATGTACTATTTTTTTTTTTTTTCTGTAAATTATATATATATAGGTGCATTTGAAGTCATTACGTGGTTTTAGATACAATGGCTGCGAGACAGGATAAGAATGTGTCATATCACTGCTGCTATTCATACGCATGTATATTATTATAATAATGATAATAATTAATAATCGAATTAAATGAGAACCGACACGTCAAGATAATACTCTAGTCGTAGTCTTCAGATAATAGTAATATATTTTCAACCAGTGACCGCGGGTGAAAATATCACACATAAACCGGTAAGTCTAATCAATCACAGTGCGGCCGTTGTCGTTCGTCCAAGCTGGGGTACAAACCATAAGACGGAATCCAATAAGATACGTTTCATTCATTATTTTTCATAATATTATAATGTAATATGTTATATATACGAGACCCTTCATTCGGACACGCATCATATTCCGACCGTATCATTCGTGTCATTTACCTAATGATTTACAAACCGCGTGCACCTAACCTAACCTATATATACCTAATATCATATACGTGCGCTGCACATATTGTTATTGTCATCATTCCGACTGGCGTGTGTGCATGCCTAAACATAATATAATATGAAATGTGTGCGCGTGTGTGTATATACACGATGCATAACGATATAAATATCTACGATTCACTATATATATCACATAATATAATATACGCATGCGTGCAACGGAATCGGGTAATAAATCCGAACGCGCGTATATATTATTGTATGATAAAAAATAAAAAATTAAATAAGCCCGCCACCGCAGTGCGCATATATGTATACATACAGATAAACGGTGTGTGCGTGGGTTCATTAAATCCTATTGAATAGTAATAAGAAAAAAAAAAAAAAAAAAACGAAAAGTATACACAGCGTCGCGTGAATGGGAAAAGGGGTATAATTTGTGAATGAGTCCATTTACTACGGCGGCGGCGACGAGGTCTGTACACATTCATAGGAGTTAATCGTTTATGCGCAGCGTAGTTTTTATACCTATACAATAATAATGCGCGTACGCCTGCAAGGACGGTCCAGAAGACGCTTGGTCATAATAACCGAATAGAAATGGGAGGAAAAAAATACGTCTTTTGTCCCGACACGGGCGGCGGCAAACCGGCTATTATATATATATATTTTTTTTTTCTGTTTTTTTACTCGTGTTCTTTCCACCGATATAATATATCGGGGGCGCGTGTGTGCCAAGTCGGGTTGAAGTTTTTTAATTTCAATCGGAAACGGTCGCGCGATATGGCTGTGCGCTGCAGCGGCGACGGTTGTTTTCGCCGGTGTATATAATATTTCTGTCAAACTGCGCTTATATGTGCTGTGCACGATATTATGATTTAAACGTTTTAATCTCGGCGCAAGACGATTTTGCGCCAAAAACTCTAATATATACGCACGTCGCATTTATGTGTATCCACAATCCACTTATAAATATATATTATATATACGTATCTAATAATATATGTGCCGTAGCGATGTGGTATATATATATATATATATGTGTTTGTGTGCACACCAGCCCGGCTAATGTGTGTAACGGTGACTATAAAGTATGTCGGTTCTAATAAAGACGAAAGTTTGTAAATACCGACTGAGATATAATTCAAATCGAGAACATTAGCGCGGGAGTTAAGTGGTCGGGCGCAGCGCGTAGGGGTTGGCAAGCGTTCAGCGAATCTTTGGTATGAACAGCAGTCAAAAGTCGTTCAGATATCCATTTCGAGGGTGGTGGTCAGATGGCCAGAAAGTTTTGTCCAAAAATAACGCACCGACCGGGGAACTTTCCAAAGCCACCCTTACCTCGTCGGTGGCCGGCTGGACGGGACGGGGGTTAATTTAGACAAATAGTGAGGTCAGAGGCGACTTTCGAGTTGTAACTCTTAAAACCCTTTCGACCGCACACCCTCTAAATTCAATAATGGCTTTTCTCTTGTTTTATCTTTCGGCTGTTAATCCTAAAGTTGTTTGTTTTTTCCTGCGCCCCTCGCCACACTAACACACAGTCTCTTATCCACTATACGCGTATAGGTCACTTATATACGTCGTTGATTTCTGTTTGAAAAACAAACCGTTTTGTAGAAAATTAACATTTTGCGGGCAAAAAGATTTATTTAATACGGTATACGTGCACCCATTTGTAAATTCAATTTAAACTAAGGTTCAATATCGTTATATGGGTAGGTCAAAACAGTTGCTAAAACTTAGTTAGGTTATATGTAAGCTTATTTATACGTATAGTTACGATTTTATCATCAAACTATATGTATCCAAAACCTTTTGTAATTATTTATTTAGTGCTAGAAAATGTACATTCATTTTTTCCGAGAACGAACATGGGAGAACATTTATTTACAGACTGAGAATTTGAAATTAAATTAAATGCTCTTTAGTAAATGAACGAAGTTACATTATATGTATAACTGTATAATCAGTGAATATATGCATTTCAATTTTTGATTTGTTAAAGTTTTACTTTTATAGTTATTTTTTCGATTAGGTACCTTATTTTAAAATAAAATAAAACTTCCAGTCTTACAATTGTTATTATCGTTTAATATACTGTTTTGTCTAAAAAGCAATATTTTATAATTTGATTTTTTTTTGTTACTTACAATAAAAATGTTACAACAAGAGGCGTATAATTTAATTTTAATTGAAAGTTCTTTTAATAAATCGTAGCTTTTATTATCAAATTTAATGTCTGTAATATAAAACAGTTGTTCTAAGTATCAAAAATCTATTTATAATTAAAAAATAATTAGAATATTAAAAGGAAATATTTTATCTATGATATTTATTTTTAAATAATGTGATGTCTTGATTTCTTCGTTTTCGCTTTCTCTTCATTCAGATATTAATTGAAATCTTTTAGAATACTCATCGCTCACGTTTTTGTTCAGATGTAATAATTGCAATTGATAATATTTTCTTATTTACTACAAACAAATAACGCGTATAGATGATGTACCTACAGCTTGTACATGTACATGCACTGTATATAGTGTATAAAAACTAAATTAAATTTAAAAAGCTCATTGCTGCACTGTAAATATTTATGCAGTTGGTACTTAGTATATTATGAATCAATTTTGGGTACGAAAAAATAAGTAAATTTATTAATAATAATATTATGTAAATATTTTGATAATTTAAGCAACATTTATAATACCTAATAACTAATAAGTAATGGGTACTTTTAGTAATTCTGATTAGTTATCGATAACTAAATAAAGAATAATAGTTATTAGTTAGTATTTATAACTAAATATAATATACTATTCGATATTCAAATTTTAAACTGATATTATATAATATTATAATTGTATTTTTTACATGATTTCATATTATACTGTAATGTTATAATACCATTAGAATAGCAAAAAATATATATATTATATATGTATACATTTAATAACAATAAATAAAAATGACACAATCGAAAAGATAACAACATTGAACATTTAAAAAAAATTAAAACGATTCGCCAGCGACTATATATGTATAATAATATAACAACAATAATAATAGTATACGTATAATATTATAAATCACCGTACTAAAACATTTTACTAGCGAATTAGTCTAATGCATACGGTCCGATTGTATATCTCATGCTGTCACATTATTCGAGTTTATTCAATTGCTCTCACCCGGTCAAATGTCGAGTTCCCCTCCCTCGAGTTCCTATTGTATTTTAAATAGATAAATTATGATGACTGCTCCTCGTATATGAAAACGCTCTAATCGATGCTCATTGACGTTATCGATAGACGAGATACGAACATTGTATTATATTATATACAATATATAATATAATATAATATAATATACATATATATATATTTATAATACGACGTGAACAGCCATGACTATTGTAAAACGATGGTCTAGGGGTTGGTGGAGCGAGGGAGGTATGGGCGTGCAACACGTATATTATTATTAATTCGGACAATAATAATAATGACTAAATATCCCGTCCCTCGCTCGACTATATAGTATAATATTTTTCCATCTCGTTACATTGCAATATTCTCAATGCAATACGATCGTTGCAGCAATAATGCACCACGACATAATATTATTATCGTATTACACCATGAATACCTATGCAGTTCGCGCGCGTCATTAACGAGGAAATCTTGCGACACCGACCCGGCGACGCTGCGATAAAGACAGTATTGTAGTGTATTATTATTAAACTAAGTACAATAATTATACAGTATACAACACTAAATTGTTTAGACTATATCATATTATGTACAGGAGCCAACACAATATTTTGCGAAACAAATCTTTCTAGTGTCACATTAAAATCCGTATATTATTATGGTACCTATACACTCTCCGATTTACGCAACATATTTTATAGAAATGCGATATTGATGGGTATGTGCGTGGATATTATGCGTAAATAATAATATAATAAAATATATATTATTTGAGCACACCGATAATGATATACACGGGTGACATTATATTAGTATGCTATAACATGACTTAAGATCTATAAAAGATCTTCTGTAACTAATCTTGCTCCTCTTCAGTCTTAATTGATTCAGTTGAATCTATAGAGATTTACAAAAAGCCTTTGACAGCGTTAACCGCACAATTTATTAGTTCATAAATTGCAACAACTTATAGTGTATAATCCCTTACTTGCTTGTTTCGGTTTCTACCTCACAGGGCGTATACAATGTGTTAAGATTCATAACTTTATAGGGCGCTCCAATTTTGGTATCCACAGGTGTCCCTCAAGGTGGTCATTTTTCACCTTGGTTATTTAATGTTTTTATCCAGGACGTCATTCAATGTTTCTCGTCTTGCAAATTTCTTCTTTTTGCAGATGACCTAAAATTATATTTTAAGCTTTTAAAGATATCTCTGATTGAGAATTATTACAAAATAACTTAAATAACTTTTCTAAGTGCTGTATACAATGATCCAGTAAATTTAGTTCAATTTCATTCCATAGATCCCTTTCAGTTATTGATTTTTCTTATACATAAATTCCGTCTCACCTGCATCAGTATAATAAATTAATGACCTACGTGTACTTTTCTCCTCTAATTTATTATTTTCTGAGCACATTGATTATGTTTGTCGTAAAGCTTTAAGCTTCAAAACATTTGAATTCTTAATACGTAATACCCATTTTACGGATATAAATTCCATAAATACACTTTATTTTTTATTTGTACGTTTGAGTATGCATCACAAGTTGACATTTATTGTACGATTAAACAAAATTAACAATAAATACATCAGTCTCTTCGTAGAGGTACCTATACTGCTATGACTTCTAAAATCGCTTGTATATAGACAAAGAGAATTTGAAATCTCGTTTGACTACAAATTACTGCATGGGTTAAATCATTAGTCGATTCTTCTGATTTGTTATCACGACTATATCCGTCCCTTCTTCTAACTTAAGGCACCAATCTAATTTTAATATTAAATTCTACTCAGCTAATATTGGGTTCGCAAGTCCCCTTAATAGTGTTATGTGCTGTATTACCTAATAATTTGTCTGATGTTACATTTTATACTAAGAAAATTTATTATATCTCTAAATTGTGTTCTTTGTCTTTTATATTATTATCATATTGTACTTTAATATTGCTTTACTCTGTACTCCTAGTCTTTGAAAATGTAGATAAATAAATAAATGTTGTGTATTTATTGTCACACATTACATATTGGAGCACACCACACTCAACTCGTCGGCATTCATATCGGTATCATCGTTACGTAAATTGCGTGTCTCATTAATAACGGGATCAATATACGTGCGCGAGACGTAAACGACAGCAGTTTAAAATCTTATACTAACGCTCAAACTCATTTCTTATCGACACTGCAGAATATTTACCTATAGCTAATGCGAAATACATTGAATGGTTTATACGTTTACAATAATGGTATATTGGTATGGTAGGTTTATCTGTTTTCCTTTTTATCGAAATGATTATGCGTATACATTTATACTTTAAAATAACAAATATATTATGATCATATATTTATGTATGTACCTTTTCAAGTATAAAACATTAAACGAATTACAACGGTCAATGCGGTGTTTAGGTATTCACCTACTAAATAGATAGGAAATAAATAATAAGTAATTAGGTAAGTTGGTAGATACTATATACAGAGTGATTCGCCAAGCATGATCACCATTTTTTTTTTCAAATTATGTAGTTATTCAAGATCCGTTTTTAGGAATTTTTAAATATACCTACTTAAAAACTATATTTTCAAATTCTTGAGATTTATAATACTTAAGAAGTGTCCTGTAACTTTGGTTTTTCCAGTGAGAACACCCCTTTTCAACTGTAAATAATTCAGTGGATAATTATTCTGAAAAATTTGACGTGTTAGAATTAAATTCATAGGAGTAGTTTATAAATTATTTAATTTTGTGTTCTAAGGATAAATTGTCCATGATTATGGTAATGGGTTTATTAGATATGAAGGCTATGGTGATTTGAACATTTTAGTAAGTTATAACTTATGAAGTTATAAGTATTAATCTATCAACATAAATAATTTGAAAAAATTACTCAAGTAGGTATAGTAAATACTAGTTCTAATATTACTTAAATATTTTATATTTTTGTAAAGCCATTTTTAAGTGACTCTGTGGTGGTATGGAGTATGGAGTATGAACGCATACATCATGCGTCCTATAGTTTTAAAAATCAACAATAAATGTTTTAACTAGTGTGATAACATGAAAATGGTAAATTATTAGACAAATCCAAAGAGCCACTAAAAAATACTAATATTTACTAAAAGAATTACAAAAAAATATATATTAATTATATATATACTTCAACTATAACAATATGCAATAAAAAACAAAATTTAAATTTAATCCCAGCCTAGTACAGTAGTACATGATACTAGAAAAAATTAATTCAGTAGTGATAAAGTGTGAAAGGGATAGTACAAAAAAATTAAATAGTTTGTAAATTTGTCTATGAGTATATTCAAAAATTTCAAAAATCAGAATTTGAATAAATTCATTAATAAATGAAAAAACTGAGGGTCAGCACTCAGCATGCTTGGTGAATCACTTTGTATAATAATGTTTAGTATTAAATTTTTAAGTTTATAGGTATGGTATACTATGATTATGTTACATATATTATACCTGCGTGATTTATTGAGAATATAAATGAAAAATAAACTAATCTTTGAATACAGAATACTTCCATAATGTTATCGAAAAACATAATTATTAAGTAGGTAACAAAACAGTAATAACTTATCTAGTCATCTCTCATCTATAACAACAAACTTGGCAACATTATTATATTTTTCTATGAAAAAAATAATGCTTATATATGAACATAATAGAACATCTATATATTCTGATGATAAAACTTCTTCTTAACTAATATTCAATAATATACATAATAATATTATATGGGTACTAATTATTAAAAAACTATTAATTTTAAGTACAAGAAAATATTAACTATTTATGTTAGACCAGAACCGTAGATAATAAACTTTTGAGTTTTCAAAGTTAATCAGTTTACTCTGTGATTTATATATAGGTATATATACCCTGTTTATTATCATAACTGGTAAACACATTCGAGTTACTTGTCTAATAAAATGATTTGAAACACTAATATACGTAGAGTGTAGCATGTTTATTGTTTTATAGTACTGAACTATAAAAAAATAATGTTGTCTACTTGTCTCTGTATAAGTCTCAGTATCTAATTCTTGAGTATACGTCATTTAGCGCATGACCGTCGAACGAAAAAATATTTCGCTGAAGCAGTGTTATAAAATTATTTTCAGCAGTATGATAAATTATATTATAATAACAATAATAATAATAATCTTTATTAACGGAAATATAATTCCAAGTTACATTTTTTTTTTATATATTACATAATACAAAATATTTATAGCTATGATACCTATATATTAATTTACAACAATTATACAATAATATCAAAAGGTATACAAATAATACAAAGTAATGCTTAAAATTATTTTATTTTATGTCTTAATATTTGAACAGAAAATTCTGTTAAGTATGTATTAAAAAAAATCAATATTATCAACATAATTTCCAGCCAACATTGGAACATTTTACGGCGAATTCGACATGTATGATGTGGTTACATGTGGTTATGTATTACATGTTTTATGTAATATAGGAACAATTTATTTTTTTTTTAATATTAATAAGCAACACAATATTCATAAGTGATTATAAGTACATCGTTAACAAGTGGTCATCGGTTTAATTGAACATGCGGCCGTGACTGGGGGTTGATCTACGGATGTGGTCGCAGTATTCCGGAATCCGGAGAGTATACGCGTGAATTTTTAAGTCAACGGTGGCGATTTAACAATAATGTACCGGATGTACTCATCCGGCCGGTAGTCGATATTGGCTTCCGGGCGTGCGACTGGCTGTATATATGAGAAAGGAAATAATAATAGTATATACTATAAGGTTTGTATATATATATATATAGGAAATGTATATACAGTAAAACAGTGATAAAAGTGGATGGAAACGGCTCGGAGAGCAATAAAAACAATATAAATAGCAGCGGGAACCGATGATCGGGGTTGACGTGATGCAATAGCCGTATATGTACGTATATATACATGCGGCGGTGGCGGGTATACGCCGTTATTATTATCATTTGTATTAATTCCATAACATCCATTTAAAGTTACTTTCCGGACAGACGAAAAGGTCGGTCTTTGTTTCCCCGTGTATCCGTATAATACGTACATTCATATATACACACAAATAGTATACACACACATATTACTATTATATATTATACAATATCTATATGCTCGTATATGTATATGCATATGTATGTGTATAGGGCATTTCTTGAACGGTCAATGGTTACCAACATGGCGCGGGTCATACATATACGCGAGTAAACAGAAGATTTACAACGACGTCGCGGGAACGCATTGCCTTTTTATACATATTCATAATATGCATAACAATTTATAATACATATCAATATTATAATATACGATGCATGTGTGATAGGTTCGTATATAGTAATATGATGGCAATAGGTATTTTTTCTTTCCATTTGTTCGGTGAAAAACGTTTGTAAACATCATAATAATACGGCGTTTATGCGCGTGTTTGTGTAATATTATCATTGTACCGCAATATTTCGCGTATAAATATTACGACGACGTCTGCGCTTTTCCGGGCAAATGGCGATGGCGACGACGACGACGGCGACGACGATATCGCTGCACCAAGACGAGTGTTTTGGGCCCACTGCTGCTGCTGCAGTTCTGTGGTGTTCGGCGTTGTTGAGCGGAGGAGGGGGGAGGGGCAGTGGAGCCGTCGGTGATGATGTGGAGGAAGAGTGGAGAGGTGTGTGTGTGTGTGTGTGTGTGGGTGTGTGTGTGGGTATAAGAAGGGCGTTTATAACCCGAGTGGCGGCGAAAAGTACTCGAACGGGTCGGAAACACGAGCCCCCGAACAACCCGCTTGGGATCTATATACGAACAGACACGCATCTCCGGACTCGTAACGTCCCGAGTCCATATTATTAAATTTATTATATTTTATTTATATGCAACATTATATCTGTATGGGCAATAATATTATACTTCCCCCCCCTCCCCCTCCACAATCGGTCTAGTCCCGGGATATATCTAATCAATTCGCCCCCGTGTGTACACACGGCTATAAAAATATATCCTCTTCCTCTCCCGCAGCGGACCGGCGAATATAATAATAATAATAATAATGGTAATAATAATAATAATAATAGTAATAATAATAACAACAACAACAACAACAATAACGGACATAATATACAGGGACGTTATCGTGACATAAATTTACCTTTTTATCGAGCTATGAAGTTCGGTCCAAAGTGGGTATAACGCGTGTACGTGTGTATCTCTATAAATACATGTATAATAGGTATCTGGTATACCATACACGCTCAGTGTATATACAGAGTTACCTGCCGACATCATTGCGTTATATAGGCAGTATTGGCACTCCACTGCAGTAACTTATCGCGTTAATTATTGCAAGTATACAATCATCATGTGGGTAAATATCAAAATCCGACCAGTTTAATTGTCTACGCATAGGTATAATAATAGGTATATAATATATGTATACGTTTATGTAACATTACATGGCCGGGACGACGAAACTCGCATAATCTGCAGCGGACAATTCGTTTCCAGAATTTATTATTGTTATAATATTATTATAATATTAGAGCATTCGCTACGGAATAATTTCCAATTTTCGTCTCGAATTAACCGTTTTCCCGTCGATCTTCCGTCCGACGTACATTTTACAGCTGCAGCTGCGGATTTTTGACATTCGCTCGCTGACACTACTTACTTACGTAAACACCATAATACGCATTATATTATGCATGCCTTTCAATCATCGTCCGAGGGCGTAAAACGTGAACAACAAAAGGGAGTTTTTATTGTTAAATTTGGTCGTAACACTTATTTGTAATGGACGTAAACATATATTTTCAAAAATTATAATACATTATATATATATATAATTATATATTATATATTACATAATTTCATAATTTCATAATTTAAAATGTTGAATTGCATTTTAATATATTTAAATAACAAGACCATAATACATTATAATATTATACGTTTAATAATTGTATTGCGTTATTAGTAAAACGAAAAATAGAATAACAGTAAATATTTATATTTTTATTTTTTAAAGCTAATCAGTATAAATTTGCATTTATTTCGGTATTATTTTGCTATTGTATCACATAAATTACAAATTGGACTTTGGTAGTTTATATATTATCCGTCCACATTTATTACACGTTTGCGAATTTCTGGCATATTATATTACAAAATGTATAGTTGTGTAACGCCAGTCCCAAAATGTTAGTTTTTAAAATATCGGCAATCGCGTGATTCTTGCTTAATAAAATGTGTGTGAATTTCAGAGTTTCCGACAGGAACGCGTCCATCAAATATTATTACATTATTGTTGTAAACAAAGCTTGACTCTGCTTAATACTCTACCTATAGTACCTAAATATTTATAGCGAAAGATAAATATAATATATTATACAATATACATGCGTGTTCTATACGACTATAGGCGTCGTATAATATTGTTATGACTGAATTTTACTTATTTGATAAAAATAAAAATGTTTAAAGATTATATTACGAATTTCACATTATGTTCGAGGTACCTTTACCTACATAATTTTTCAATAACATTGAATAATGTATATTTTACTACTGTGTGTATTACTTCAAGTACCTAGCAATGCGTTAAGGTCTTAAAGTTATCTAATATTCAGGAAAACGAATGCGGCTAAAAAATACGTCTCAAGAATTTAGGATTCAAAATACCTTTAATAAATTATATCCGATAGCACATAGCTCTAACATTTCTTCTTGTTATAATTTACGAGATACAGCGAATGAGTGTTTTTGAAATGTTTTATATTATAATATTATCGCGTTTTAATAATTATTCATACGATGCTTGTAGTATTATTTTGTACCTATATATTTTATAACAGCAATAATATAATACATGAAAGTTGATACAAAATATGTACAAACATTTTATCATTGCGTTGTGTTTTAGGTTCTTTATATCGTAAAACAAAATTAAAACTCACATAATATGTATTAATACCTACCTAATAAAGTAATATATTTTCAAATTTTGTGAAAAAAACTATTTTATATTTTAAAGAATTTAATTGTTTATTGTGCAGGTATATCGTATATTCAATGAGTGTTAAATTCGAGAAAAAACAATTTTAATATTTAATAATTTACAGTGGGTTTTACTTTATGAATAGCTGTACGAAAGTGTATCGTTTAAATTAATATTAAATTATAATTCACATACGATTTATATTGTTCTTGACAACAGGATTAAATAAAACTATTGATAGTAATCCAAATTCAAAATGTAATAATGCTTAATAGTCAATGACATTTAATACGAGTAATGTTTAATGGATGGGTGTTTTGATAATTCGATTTTAAACATTTTACCTCTATTATGAGGGGGACAGATAAAATAATAACCCATACATTATTTGGCACAGATATTGAGTGGGTATTGTTATTGTTATAGTTGATATTAACGATATTCAATTTGGACCATAATGTGATTCGAAGTATATAAATAAAATAATTCCTCCTATTGTCTGGTTTTAATTTAATCAAATAAATTCAATTAAACAATTTAAAATTAAATTCGATAAAATAACGCACTGGCAATCTAAAAGAGTTATGTAAAAGCAAACGACGGTTTTTTTTTCGTTTTTATGACGTTAGAACTATTAATTTATGCCTAATGTATTTTTCATCAAAATAATATTTACAATCCATGCTTTAAGAAGAAAATAAGATAATTACGAGAATGAGAACATACTGCATAGTAGTCAGTAATTAAACACAAGTATACACAACATCTGCATACATATATATATTATGTATTATTATAAAATTGTAGAAACTATTGATGAATTGATTCCATTCGGAATGATCGGAAATCCAGAATCATACATAAATAAATTTACAAAACATAGGCGGCATTGTTCAAGATCACACTGTGGCAATATATATCAGTAAAATTAGTATAACTCAGGGCCGCGAGCTTGAGATGTAATTTTATCATTAGGTCCACGCGAGATTTATCAATATCTGTTCTAGGTTTAATAATATTTATGAGAAGTACAATTTTAATTTAAAGAAGGCTCAAGCTTACTGGCAAGTGCGAAAACTGCAGTCTTGAGTCTTGGCTATAAAATTAGTCCTCATTCTCTTAGATGTTTTTTTTTATCACAGGATCTTGGCTCAACGTTTTTACCACTCTGGATTTTGAAGTTTTGGATTATTTACGTAGGATTTGCAATCGATGGTTAGGTTACACGCCTACACCTGCAATTTAAGTAGGTATAGTGGGCAGGATATAACACGTACCTTTACATAATATTATATATTATGTTGTCAATGTAACTATTAAGTTAACGTATGTTAATTCAATCCAGTCTGGATTGGCCATAGTCGACGAGGCTTTACTTAATAATTACGAAAATATATATAATACCTAATTTATTTATATAATTGTATATGCACAAAATTATCGCGGATCGTCGGCGCTCGTCTCTGGAAGGGGCTGTTGCAGTGTGCAGTATAACATAATAATAATAATAATAATAATATGCAGTCGTCCGGAGCCGACAAATCGACATTGACGGTATTTCATTAAAGCCCTTTTAAAAGAAGCAAAGTGTATTACATCGTAATCGATACACCCTCGATGTCTGCCCGCGGCCCCGTCTCGTCCGCGGCGCGCCACACGCCCACGCCGCCGCTTCCGATGACTTCCCTTCCGCCCGCGCGGACAATGACGACGACGCACAGCTCGATTAAACGCTAACCGATGACGCCGTTAATATCCGGCAAAACGGTCGGCCGTATTTCAAAAAACCCGACGCCGTGATGGCCCTCGCGCTGAACGGCATATCATCATCATTATCATCATCGTCGTCGTCGTCGTCGTCGTACGAATGGTGCACGCACACTGCACTGTGATATATAAAATGTTTAATGATATGATATACGCGTATTTAGCTCTCTCGCGGATCATTATATACAGCTATACTCATCTACGACACTATAATATATACTACAACCCAACTACTGTATATATATGTGTGTGTATGTGTGTGTGTGTGTGTGTGTGTGTGTGTGCGTGTAGTACTATTTTGGCGGCCGCCCGCTCTATTCAAGAGCGCAAGGGCCGCCTCGCTAATCAGATTACGTTCGGAGGGTGTTTTAACATATCGAGTTAGCGTCGTCCTTTTGACCGTGTTCGTTTATAAAGATTATATGGTCGTTATTAGATTACACGTGTATGTATACAGATCATAGCTAAAGGACTTTGCAGCGAGAGACGGCCAAATTCGATTTGAGAGATACTCACACACACACACACACACACGTAATATATAACTTGTTATTATAACGCATATATATTATCGTTACTATCGTTACACACACACACAGTGCACATACACGCGTGCACCACCACGTGACGCCATTTACACGCGACACACAGTAAGTTTTAACGTGATTAAATAGTATGTACGCGCTTACTTTATAATAATATTATCATGTAAGTGCGTTTCGTTTAATAGCCGCACGCGTTCGAAACGAAACAGATTTGTTTACCCTTTTTTCGTCATCATCATTATTATTATTATTTTCACATTGCATATTATTTCGATAGCATTGTGCAGAGCCGCCGTCTCGCCGACACGCAGTTCAAATTGATTCTAAAATCAAATTTATACCTATTTGTATTTATGTTTATAATAATATACTATATTATTGAACGCGCGTCTACACGACCAGCTATTCATCAGACGATATTCTCCCAGACATTTTGACACGAGTACGAACATTTTTTTTTTTTTTTTTTATTGATCCCAATTCGCCATCACTGTATATTATATACAGTGACCGAAATAATAGTACCTAAACGATAAAAATAATAAGTACTAGCCATTCAATTGAATGGGTTTTCAGTGCACGGCATAAAGAAAATATTACATTATAAATCTATTTGGAACATATTTCACGGTTCTACAACGCTATATTGTTGGATTTTGAAACGTACACAACTAAAGATTGCACTATGAGTATAATGAAAGCGCTGTTTTCCAATTATTTGATTCAGAATAATATATAGTTGTCATATTTATTTGGAAAACGATGATTATAATAAATTAATCAAGTTTAAACATACACCCTGTTTATTTATATACTATTATACTAATATCGTGTGCGTTTTATTTCAAAAACTGTTATTATAGAAATGTGTGTTATTAGTTATTACTTTTTATATTAGTATAGTTAGGTAAAATAATTAAGAAATACTTATTGGTAATAAGAAATAGCGTGTAATTATTTTAGTGATTTGTGAATTAATATATCCATAGTTATCTATTATTACGAGGACTCCTTGAAAACTATCAAAAACCGCCCATAAAATAAAAAATTAAATGCCTCATCTTAGTTCATTTGACCACAAAAATTATGTCCTTAAAAAAATTGTGATGAAAAATTGGAAATGACTCGTCAATAATAGTTGTTATCTTGGGACTTTAGGCTTTAGCTTCTAGCTAGTATCGAGTATAGACAATAGGTCTAGTAGGTACTAGGTAGCTATAGGTAGTTATTCTAAATAATATACAACATATAAAAATAAGATTATTTTGAATTCTTACGTTCAATTATACATTTTATACTCGTTAAATGTTGGTCATTGCACTAAACCTAACACTATTTTTTGAATAAAATTTCCTAATTTTCCAATCAAAACAAAAAAAAATATCATAAATACCTATGCACCAAAAATGCTTTTTTTATAAATTTAAGATATCCGCATTGCATTGAATATCCAGGCCATGTTAATTACTTACACGATACACTCATATTGTGTATCGTATATATACGTTTCGTTGTATTGATATAGTATAATTAATAAATCATCTAGCAATTTATTATCGAATTATATTCATCTACGGAGAACGCCATAATTTAACAATATCATAATAGTATTTTATCAACCATACATACCTATATAAACTTATTGTACGTCATGTAGGTATATATGATATGATATATAACATATAATATTATATGAAATGAAATTATACCTCCAATATACAGCCGCATTGTTCGCACAACAATTTGTTCGGCATTAAACGATATTAAAGAGCTAATTTTTGTTTATCATTGTTAAGGTCAATATTGCGTGACACATTACCCGATGGCGTAGCCGCGCCCGCCGATTCCCGTACGCAGAGGCATCACAGCGAGGTATGTATATAATTTATATAAGCGAGATGTCACGTAGACGCGCAAATCTAATTAACTTTGGCGCAGATGTAAAATACAATAATAGCCCGGTCGGCGTGTGTGTGCCTGGCAAAACTTCTCAGGCCATAAAAAATGTATTTTCCGTCATTATGTATTGTGCGCGAGAGAAAAAGAGTGAGCGAGAGAGAGAGAGAGAGAAGTGAAAAAAAAAACGTTTTGCAGCCATTGTTGAGAGGAACAACAATGGGTATAACCGTAATCTACGTCCCACTGCAATAATTATAAACCGATTAACCTGATTGTGCGGTGAAACTTTTTTTTTTTGTTCGCTTTTTTATTCCACACAACGATAATAATGACTTGTTGTTGGCTGACTGCCCTTGTTCGGGCTTAAACGGCCAATCAAAACGCATCAAAACTGCTGCAGGGAAACAGGTGTAGGTGCTACCTATAACTACGACGCTATACGCGCTGCTGCTCGACGGCTTCGAGATCCGCTCAGAGAAATCGTCACGGCGGCGAGCACGAAAATCGTGGATGCCAACTATATGTGTAATAAATAATAATAATAATAATAATAATAATAATAATATATTAATATTATTACTATATTATAGTGTACCTATAATATTATTACTCGGCGATACTACTACGGTTGGTGGTGTGCACAAAAGTTGTGAATTGTATATACAACCTAACCACGTATGATAATAATATAATACTAGCAGCTGACCCCGCTTGCACTTCGTTGCCCGTTAAAAATGCAAACTCCATATGATTCAAACTTTGTTAAATTCGTAATTTATATAATATTCGGTGTTAACGGTGTTCAAAACTTAAACATTTTCTACTGTTTCTACTGTTTCTACTATAATTTGTAACCAATAATAACAATAATTGTTTATAAGCAAAAATAAAATTTCTATTTACATTGGTCATCGTACATCTCAAAATACTTGTGCAAGCGCCACGAAGAGGTTGAATTAGATGTGAATTTTGGAAATTTTTTCTTAGTGTACACTTACATGGTACGAAGGTACCGTGAAAATTCTAAATCTCAAGCTATCTATTTTTAGGCTCTTCGTTGATCAGTCAGTAATGGCAACCATGTTTATACAAAAAAAATACTAAATATTTCTACTATTGCAACATACAATTATAATCTGTAACCACTGTAACCAAATAGACTGTTACAAACTCACAACAGAGATTCACTGGCATATACTTAATATTGAAAAATCAAGGAAAAATTAACTTGATCTTAAAAATTTGATAAATTACTTTGCAAATATGAAGTCTAGAAAGAAAAACTTTTTAAAACAAAATCATTGTATAATATTTGTTGATAGTTTATTTTTGTTATTTAAATGTAAATGTAATATTGTGTTTAAATCGAGAAAAATGAACATACCTATTACATTTTGTTTAATAAATTAATTACTTGACTACTTGACTACTGATAACTGATGGAGATTTGTTTAAAAATTTGATGAACTTAATTATATAACCAGGATTACCGTTTTAAACTACCTGCTTGAAAAAAAATGTTAAATATTGGGGACTATAAACGTTATCTTACATTAGAGGTCTACCAAAGGTTAGTGTTGGCACTAACTTTTTTTCATTATATTGGAGTACAAGTACAGGCTACAGAGGCCCCATAACATTTTTCACACCAGAGCCCCACAAAACCTAGTTTTGGCACTGTAATATTGTATGTGTAGCAGCACATTGTATCAGAACATAATATATTCCTGTTTCATCGCGTGTTAGTAATTAGTATCATATCTGGCGTGCAAATTGGCCTGACTCGAAGGGGACTTATCCATTTGCACAAAAAAAAAATTAATTAATTTTGAGTTCAGCCCATTTCCGCATGAATTTACCTGCGTAAACATTTTACAATAACAACTTGGTTTAGTTCATATATATTAATGATATGACATAGGTCCGTTAAAATTTGAATTTAAAAAAAATCAATCAAACATAAACAAGAATATTAAATTTTACTTGATAATAGTAATCAGTTTTTATTTTTAACATTATATAATAGTTAATTATTTTTTTTCCAAATCATTACTATAATTAATGTCTAATAAGATTTTTTTTTAAAACCTTCGCTACAATTTATAATAGTTAATACCTATTATATTACATATTTTTTCATAAATTATTATAAATTAATATTTTTTTCTCTCAAATAATAATCAATTAAACATTTTTTTCAAATCATACTTAATAATAAGGATATTTTTTAAAAATAATTATCAATAGTACACATTTTTCCAATATATCTACGCAATAATATACAAAACTTTAAAGTCTATAGACTTATAAAAATAACTTTATTTTAAGTTATAAGTTACAAAGCGTATATTATAATGTCTTTAAATATTTATTACGCCAAATGGTTATTATAAAATGTTTACACGGGTAAATTTGGCGTAAATACTAAGTAGACGTAACATTTTTTGTCGCAAATGGATAATTATACTCGGAGTATAATAATTCTTTGATCTCGAGACAAAACTGAGTATGTCCAGTTTTTGGTGCATATTTTTAAACGGTTTTCTTCGGGTTAAAGGGTACCTATCTTTGCCGAACAATATTAGGCCCCTATAAAGCCTAAACATACACTCCATCCTTCCAAAACTTTGACCATGTTGTTTGTTTTGTGGGAAAACTGGATCACCCTGTACCCTGCAATACACACATACCTACCTATATAATATTGTCTGCAACCTATATATAATCCAACATAATTGCATTATATTTCGATTACACTTTGCCTTAAAACCGCATTAAGTTATTGCAAAGTGCAAACGGCGTTTGGATTGAAGACAATATATAATATTACTATTGTATTGTTCAAACTTAAGTGCGTAAAACGGCCGTTGATTAAAATCCACGCGTATATAAATGAACTCAATTTCGTTGATTCCGTCCGCTTGACTGCCGCTGAAGCGGTGAACGCAATTATAAATTGAGTTTAAAAAAAACGCTATACGCTCCGTAAAGATGTAAATAAACGGGTATAGGTTGGGATGCACAGTGGCGTTTTGTTATGCAAAAGGTTATGTTTAAAATAATAATTATAAAAAACTACTTTGATAAACCGACTCAGTATCCTTATGGTACCTACGTGATTGCTGATTACAATTGTAACTCGTAAAAACACCGTGATAACTCCCAGGCTCCAGCTATTTGCAAGGAAAAATGCATATTTTATAGTGTCTTTAATTTGTGCACTCTTCTTGGATATCTCGTAATAAAACATTTAATTTATATATATATATGTATCACATAAGTACCAGCCATACTACCTATGCGGCTATGCAATGCTATTAAAAAACATTTTTTTCTTTTTAATAATTTAATGGCTCTTTCAAAATAATAATCCTATTATAAAATGCGAAAACACGTTGCTTAATTTTAATTTCATTTGTAACACGAAATTGCCTTAAATAATAGAGACCATTAACGTTTAACATAACGTTTTATGTTATAATGGAGATAAAAAAAAATAACATTTCAAATTATAATGCATAAATTACAAGATATTATAATATTATGTTATGATGGTAACACAGCTTAATTACAAATAATAAAATAATTATCTGTATATTCTGCTTCGTATAAAATGAACGTAATTTAGAATATTTAAAAAAAAAATATGTTCCTAATAAATACCTACTTATAATATGAACCTAACGAGTAATTTCTATAATAATAATATATAATTATGAACTATGAATAATTAAATCTCAATTATTATTCACTATGGTTAAATATAATATGTATTTTAAAGAAAATGTCTTTATTGAACGTTGGAATAGTTTTTTGTTTTAAATGTTTTTATTGGTATTTCATGGATATTCTTTCTATGTATGAAAATTATACATATCTATTTGGTAAAAATTCAGATTTATATTAAACATTGTGTGGTGTAACAATTTGAAAATATTATTTTTACTTCATTACTTTTCAATAACGTAATAGCAAGATTATTTTTTTAATTGTTATGTATGTTTAGGCTCTGAGTGGAGCTTAAAAAGCTTCGAAAAATATTGTGAAATTTACGGTAATCTTTTTTAAAAATAAATAAATTACATTTCGTGTACAACTTTGGCAATAACTATTATTATTAGATATTTATATTATAATATAAACAAACTATTGAAAATTGTTGGATTTTAATAGAGTTTTTTTAAAGTATTATTCCAATTTTATACTTTGAATATCGATAATAATCTATTTTACCAAAGTTCAAAGATATAATACAATTTAACAATCTCAAGGCTTTATTGAATAACATTTTTTCAAGTTTTCGTTAAAAAAAAATGTAACTTGTAAGTCGTGTTCTTTATAATTTATGCTTGAAATATTAATAATTTTACGTACCTACCTATATATATTCAAGAATAAATGGCCAGTACCTACCCATAGTTGAAAACTATTAAATTTAATTTCGAAAAAATCAAACTGTTTTATGTTTTATTAGGAAAAAGTTATACTGCACGTAGCAATATATATGCAATGCATATTATACTTATGTTCTACATACCGTCGGTTTTATGAATCAATTAATATAACACTTAGACTTTGTATCATAAAATTTTCAGTTATAAAACTGACAACAAATAAGCTCTACAATGCCTCTGCTGCATGCTATAGTGTATTACCGGCGTAAAGTATAATTTTTTTATTTTTTTATTACTACAACAATGTGTTTACTGTTTTGTCCGAGTAAATTCAACTACTCGACTGTATAAATTACGCCGTTTCAAATTAATAACTAAATGGAACAATTCTTTTTAAATTCGTTCTGGGTTTGCTATTTAATCTAATAAAGCCCATTTTGCTAATCTTGTTTCGTTTATATATACATTTTATGATATTATACTTTTAAAAATTTAAGATGTAATAAATAAATGCTTCATTGCGGGTTACTGCAGTTCGGGGGGAAAAACAAAAAGTTGTTAAATGGTCATAAAATTCAACGAATATAATATACTATGTACAATGTATAATATATATAAATAAAATGTTCTAAGGATCCTCCCTCTGAAATACAACTTTTAAGTCCCAGCGTTTTCTGTTGGCTGAAACACTGAAGTCTGGGCGTTTCGTAGGAATTGCACATACATTTTTTACATCATAGAATGTTAAATACAATTCCTTAACCTGTACCTATATATTATGTTAAACACAAATAGAAGTCGATTTTAAAGATTATTATTTCTGACCAACGCTGTAGCATCTAATGCCTTCAGTCGTTTTGAAAATTGTACGTATAAATGAGTTCTATACATAATTCTTATGCTAACACTTTAAATCGTGTGCATATTATAAAACTACTTGCAGGTTGAGATGTGCCCAACGATTGTTCAGAACACGTTTACAACAATTCAATACCGCCACTTGTATTCTTAATATTATTTATTGTGTTACTAATAATAGTCCATAGCTTGTATACTTATACTCTTTAATATAGTTACTTAAAATGTTATTATCTTTAATGTTAATTTGTCACATCAATTACGGCCAGAAACAAAAACGTTTATAAGGCCCAAAAACATAAATATGTTAAAATAGTACACAAACCATAACTATTCCTATGAAGTAGGTATTATTGTATTAATGAAAATCTTGTCTTATACGTTTTTTTTTTAAATATTAATTATTAAAAAGCTTCAACTACTGAGATTATTAGTCTACATTAACTTCTATATGTTTTTATGTTTACGAATTTAACTGATATCTGATCTAGCATTGCTTAGCAGTACAATCACTACAACTGTGTTATTAAGAGCTGATTTATTAATTATCTAATGACATTTTTAAGATATGTAAATTAGCTATCGAAAAATACGAATAGTATTCATTGATCACAAATACCTAATAACTATTAATAAATATTAATACTTGAGTTATTTTAATATATTTGACAAACCGTTTGAAAATTAATATATATATATATACACAAAATCCAATAGGTAATAATAATTAATAAATAATATTACATTAAAGTACTTACGCCATTAATGCATGAGTTCCGCGCGATAATTATTATTCGTTTTTCATTGCTGGGTCTCAGCGTCTAAAGTCGCACGCAAGAAAATATCTCGTAAAAATGTATTGTTGTAATCGAATAAATTGAGAAGCTTATTACTCACAAGTCACAATAGTCGTTAACCGATGTCATAAAAAAATTATAATTGGTTATTCTATAAAAAAAAAATACACGTAGGTAAGACTTCGTCGAAATGGATATCTACCAGCGTATACTTTATACACGACAATTATCCTATACCTACCTATTTATGGTATTATAATTATTATATAATATTATATGCATTGTAAAATCATATATTATGTACAATTTTCTGAAAATATTGTGAATGTATCAAAATCGAAATTCAAATGAATTATATTATATAGTTATATAGTATTAATAATCATTTAACTTAGTGTAACTACTAAGGGTAATTATAGGTTTATAATAATGGGTTAAGGAAATATGATGGGAAATTTGGTGATTTGAACATATTTGTAGTTAATATTAATCTATCAAAATTTATAATTTGTAAAAATGACCCAAATATAATAAACACTAGATCCGTTATTACATCTATTTCATAATATTGTGTGAAACCATTTTTAAGGACTATTATGTCCTTAGTATAAACATTCTATTATAACTGAAAAACTATACTCGTTCAAATGTAAAATTAAATACATCTAAGTTTTCAAAAAAAAAAAAAAAAAATTATCCACTAAATAATTAAAATTAAAATGCTCTCATTAGTCAAACAGAAGTTTGTATACTCCTTAAGTAGTACAAGAAATCTTAAGAAGTTGAAAATATATGTCTTTCAGTAATCAGTATATACATTTAAAAATTCCAAAAATCAGAATTTTAATAAAAAAAATTACAAAAGGAAAAATAGAGATGATAACGGTTGGAGTATCGTCCTGTATCTTATAATATATGATGCGATATGAAGACAGTACGGAACGATAAGGAGAAAGATTCTTGGAGTCGACAACCGATACGTCAAATGTATTATATTATTTGTACGATGACAATATAAATATTAAAAAATGTCATTCCGATTGTTTGCTGACAAACGATGTACGCGTACTTATAATAAATATATTATACGTGTATATATATGAGGTTCGTGGCGCTTCTCTTCCTCCCCCGCCCACACGCGCTTATGTACCTACATTACGCGTGTTTCATTATTACGAAAACGATGTCACGAACGACGCTAAACCATTTTTGGGCGAGAGGGTGTAGTGCTCGCTCGCTTATTCAAACAAGCACGCGTGCGTATACGTACAAGCGTACATGGGCGATGAGCTTGTGTGCAAGAGCGATTGCGTCTATATAGACGGTCGTTGTTGATGAGGTCCAATCATTCAACATCGGATTTCGCCAAGACGTCATATTTCGTCGCCTCGGCTGAAAAAGAAAAAAAAATAATAATAATAATAAAAAATTACAAATACTATCGTTATACGCGACTCGCGTATAATATATAAGCGGTAAGTGTAGGGGGGGGAGCGTAAGGGAAATACCGATGAAAGCCCTCCTGACAAATCGCTTCAACTTTTTATCGTTCCCCGCGCGCATAGCACCCTCCGTAACTGTACGATCATTCTCCCCCCCCAAGCTCAATCTCTCTCTCACCGTCATCCACTCGTCCCTATACCCCCGTGCACATCACCATCCGATCATTAATCCTTCGGTCGTGATGCACAATGGTAATCCGCCTGTATATGTATATATATAGGCGCACGCACCTTTTTGCTAAATCGCCAATGTAAACAGCCCGCCACCACTATACCCTCCCCTGTCCCTCACCAGTGCAATCTCCGAACATCCGATATATAGTTGAGCAACGACTCTCAAACAATTCTCCGGCCCCGCCCCCCCCCCCCACAGGTCCCTCATTATTCCTGTTAACATGTACAGATCATTTATTCGTGTTTGCCGTTGGGATTTTCAGACAAAATGAGTACCGGAACATGTATAAAAACGAGATAAAAATATGACTATACCAGATGCGGCCAAAAATAATATATAATATTATAAGGAGCTATAATATAGCTGCTGACGGCCGACGGCCCGTACAAACATCATCACGCTTACGTAGGCCCAAAAATGGCCACGTCGCAGTAGACATAAATATATATATTATATACATTATTATCTGCGTATGATTACGATTTCAAAAGATTTTTAACAATGTAAATAATCATTCTTGAAATATTATTACCTCGGTACATATTATAATGGAACAGTACTTTTTGACGGAATAATACCACACAAGACACAAGTTGACAACCGACGCGAGTGAGTCGACAATTTATAAGTTATTATTATTGGGATATAAATTAATTTTAATTTTTTTTTTTAACGAAAAATGACAACGCGTTCTTTGTTGAAATAAAATTTTTCTGAATAATCTTTGTTTGAAACTTATGTATAATAAGTTATCGATTATTGTATTGAAAACGTATCGTAAATTCGTATCGCCCTAATAATATTATTATGTCTTAATCATATTAATTGTTGAGAAGACTTTACATTTTAATTGACAGGGATTTTAAGTCGAATATTTTTTTAAAATTATTTTTTTTTTTATAATTGTTCGACAAATGTATATAAATTAGACTTATGAAGTTATGAAACTATAGTGCCTTTTTTTCTATTGTTACAAGTATATAACAATGTTTTGAATATAACTACTTTGAAAGTTCCCCTATAACGGATGTTTTTTGAGAACCAACTACAAACTTTCTACAAACCCAGCCCTCTGAACAGAGACCACCTCTAGATAGTACACAGCTTTTCAGCGACCGAGAGTGTCCAGTATATTTAATTATAAACCTAGTACGCAAGGTGAGAAAAAAAATTATAATCGGTCATTTTGGCAGTTTTCCTTTAAATATTTACATACACTTTAGAACCTTAGCTAATCGAAAAGATTTATATTAGATTAATCGTGTACAATCGATACAATCGTGTAAAAATCATTCCATTTCAATGGTAACCGAGTGAACATATTTATTCAATGTGAATATAGCCATCGTAGGCTATACCATAATAGTGTGTAGATCCTGTGTCCGAAAGAAAAGTCACATTTTAGGTGTATACACTATATAAGACTTGCAATGAATGTACAGATTGAATAAAAGTATTTGCCATTTGTTAAGTTTATTTGTTTTAATTTTTTTTTAATTTTTTTATTCATACTGCTATATCTTTTTTTAGTTTTTCAAAATTGATAGTAAAATAGAAAAAGTAGGTAAGTGGATGTCGCTCTGCTGTACAGTAGATTACTGTACAAGTGGGCCATTGTATATAACGGGTTGTATTAGACTTGAATTCAATGATAAAATATCATTGAATAAGAAAAACGATTCTGAGCGGAGACGGGTTGTCAATCTGGATATTTTATATTGTTATTATTTATTTTATCATGTAAGTTGAATTAATTTTATAATATTATAATTTTTTATTCGTTTCTATGGTGATAAACAAAGCGTTAGAAATTAAAATCCCATTTTTAGCGTTTTTTCGTAATTTTTTGGTGGTTTTTTCCGTGGTATTAAATAGTTATTGAGAAAATCGGAAAATTACCTCTTTAAAGTACCATCTTGATCCAATTTGCTAAAAGATAAGGTACTATATGTTGAAATCGAAGCACTCCTTCCGGTATAAATTTTATATACAAGATATGAAAAAAAAAAAATAATAATAATAATAATAATAAACACCATTGTAAAACCAATAGCTTCCTTGCTCCGCTTAGAATCTAAAAAATATTATTATGGTGTTTCAATTCAAATATTAATAAGACGATAAAAATAAATAATACAATATATTTTCACCTTTTTTCATCTAGGCTATTATAATAATTATTAATTATAGCAGTTGGTCAATTTTCCGATATCTCATTATTCATAAATGTGATATTATTTTTATTGGATTTTACTATTTTAGTAATAAAATAATAGTCACACGGCGTTATGGGTAGGCAATTTAGGTACATAACTGTCGTGATTCATTTTTTTGGTTGGTAACCTCTAAATTTTTATTATTTTTATTAATTTCATAATGAAAATATGATGATTTCCATATTTTATACTTCTATATTCAAAAAATGGTCAGACATATCGAGAATCGTATTCAATATACAATTATTAAATTGTGTTCGTAAATAATAAAAACGTATTTAGTTTTTAGGTATAGGTATTTGTTACAACAATATATTGTTAATAATTATTATTTATTAATGACAATCAGGTAATATTAATTTAATATTTTCATATAAATTTAAAATTTAGATAAAAAAACTAAATAAGACTTAAAAACTAAAAAGAAACTTAGATTTGGTAAATACATTAATGAATCTGACGCCTAAAAAAAAAAATTTAGTCAGGTATATTTTATTGAAAATTAAAAATGTTTCGAACCCGTTTTCAAACAGTTCAAATTTAACTTTGTAATACTTGAATGATTTATCAACCGATATATCATAAAATATAACAAAAAAATTATGATATACTGAATTCATTGAAAACATAATTTCAGTGAAGAGCGTAATAAATGTTACTTCTGTAGTACACTATACTATATTATAATATTATTGTAGGTATAAATATATACGTGTCACGTCATTTAAACCTTACAACCAGAACTGACGTTGATACATTTTTCATATCCACGGGGTGGAATATAAGTACGCGCACTTATTTTGGTACGCTTAAAAGGGGTTCATCTAAATTTTAGTGGTTGAAGAACGGTCAGTATAAAACGTGGCGGTAGCGATTTTGCTAATTGGCATCACACCCCATACGAAGATATTATGCATACAAAAATAACCCTTTGTCCCTTTCTACATTTTGTTTGAAATAATAACCTCCACTCCGTATATTATTTAAGATTAAAAAAAAAGAACGTGTTGTGCCCTAATAAAATAAACGATGGAGGAGGGGGGGTATCGATAGTATAATATGATAGGTAATTATATAGCGTTTACGTTTACCCTGGTTGCAACCTATATGTTTTCGACGAAACGCCTTTGCGCCCTTTGACGGTAGGTCGTCGGAAATAATATCGTTTCGGAAGAGACCTTTTAAACGACCATACACGATTTCGGACTGTCTACCGCCGAGTTTATCTTTGTTCCTGAACGGGTGTTGGGCATTTAAATGATGCGATAGTGTTGTTGCCGTCTCTGAGCGCGTGAACACACTACAGCCCACTTCCGTCTCGACATTTTCGGTGTGTCGTCCAGAGAAAAAAAACGCGTCCGTTCGGGTGTACAGCAGCCGCATATACATATACAACATTTTATATATATACATCGCACTCTGTATGGACATTGTACAACTATATACCATACATATATGCATTGTATAGTGTGCGCCTACATATATTATAATACGATGTGTGTGTATATGTGTGCATATATAGGTACTGTATAATAGTGAGTATAAGGTTTCGGACAATATGGAATAATACTTAACCGGTGCGAGGCAACAGCGCATTATGTACAATAATAATAATAATAATATTATTATTATTATTATACTCGTACAATAATAATGTGCACGATAAAAGGAGCATTGTGCTACGAATAGGCGATATGGGGTCGGTAAAGTCAATGAAACGCGTCCGTGGGCTGCGCCCGGACGTAATGTTTTAACGAGGGATAGGGTTATTTAAATTTGTTCCGATTTGCATGACAACGACGACCGTCGCCGCAATCCTCCCCTTGTGTTTATTCCTACACATACACACACATATATATATATATACACGTGAGCAGTCGGCTCTATATCATATTATATTATAATACATTATGTCCGTCGCACGGTCATCTCGTTTAGAAATTATATTATAATAAATTATATTTTTATAATATACTTTCGTTCGTATACGCTGTGCGCGTGTATACAAAGTACTGCAAGGACGATCTGTTGTTACGAAATAAAGCACTATAATTTTCTCTATTGTTATAAATGTTTTCTAAAACTTTTTTACAGAACGCAATTCAAGAGGGGAAATGTAGTAAAATGTCTTATTCGCTAAAAAAAATGATCTACATCAGGCAGCTTACGAGTACCTTCCAGAGATCGTAGCATGCACGACGATGACAATAATAAACAATATTATATTATTGTTGTTATTTATTTTCATATGGCCTTTATTGAATGCAATACAATAATAATTACAATAATTTGTTATTAATAGTTACCTAACCTATATGACAGGCAAATTAGAATACAAATATTAAAATAACAAAACATACAGAATATAATTGAATAAATAAATAAATAAATAAATACGATAGGATAGCCAAACTATGTTTGGTCTTGTCTACTGGATGGCGTTATCTAATGTCGACGTCTAGGTAATGAGTTAAGGTAACGAGTCCAATTGTCCAGCCATTCGATTGGCTTGTCCGTTGCAGCGTTTATCTCAGTTAAGGTTCCGTAGAATTATAATATTACTTGCTGCCCGACCTTCCTCAGGAAGAAATTATTTTTTATAATGTAATTTAAAAACATATGGCTATTTTTTGGCTATACAAATAATATAATATAATTACATATTGTAGTTATTGTTATTGCTAATGTCCGAAAATTATATATCATACATTTTGAATTCAACCACTGGAGTGGTAAATTTTATTCTTTTTATTTTAGAACAGGGGTGGCCAAACTTTTTTTGATTGAGATCTACTGAGGGTATATTTTTTCTTTTAGGATCGACTAATGTAAAATTTATTTTAAATTAATAATAAACATACTTATATAAATAATAAAATTAAAGTGTTATGTTATCTAAAATGAGTGTTTCACATTAAATTTCTAAATAATTTTTAAATGTATTAACATTTTACTGTTGATATAGAAGCGTGTCGTTGCATATATCATGGCCAAACGAAGACTCCGTGCTTAAGTCTAAACCTAACCTACTCAGCTTTTATAAATTTTATGTGAGAAAATTCCATTTCACACTAACAGGTTAATCCGAAATATATGTATTTAATAACTGAATCTACTAAATGACAAATTCATGAGAATAATTAATAAATTCTAACAAAGGGATCGACTTAGAAATCGTCCAAGATCGACCAGTCGATCGCGATCGACCGTTTGGCCACCCATGTTATAGAATATAGATATGATAGAAAAATATGTAACAATAAATTATTTGTTCAATGAATAATATATATTTCAAATGGAAAAATGCAAGTGCAAACAAATAAATAAATAATTAATAACAATAATAATAATAATAATAGTAACAATAATAAATAAACAAACAAACAGGTTTCCTTCGTCTCCAAAATCAAGTTAGATTCTTATATATATATATATATATAGATTATAAAATATCGTCGACGCATCATATTATTATATTATCATAATATTATTATACAAATTATAGTAGTTTTAACGAGTAAATAACGCTCTGATGAGACTGTACACAACTTGTACACGATATTATTATAACGACTTAAATATACTTACGGTGCACATATTGTTTTTAATATATAGTTGCAACAATATATTTATGGGCACGCGCTCGGTCGGACGATTTTTTAAAATGTTTTAATAATAATAACAACGACGACGCGGGGACGTGCTTGCAGCTAGTATTATTATAGCCGGCTGCTTGTGCGACGCTAAATATTCGCGTACGTTCCCACCGAGGGGATCGGCAACAGAACCGCGGTATCGGTTCTTCGAGAAAACAACAGCCGTTTAAATACCGGAAAATCGTCCCCAAGGCAATTAGGCCGCTTTATTCAGGACACCCCCTCGAGTTGCGACGTATTTTAAAACATATATTCAAACCACCGGTGGCGCTGAAAGTTCTGATTTACGAACACAATGATTATAAACTATGTACATTTTACGATATGCATCATATTATATACGTATAGTGTGTACACCCGATATTGTTATTGATTATTCCACGCACATCATTTACGAATAACAGTTAATCGTTTTTCAAACGAAAAACAATTTATCAACCATCCGCCAAACTTTAGGTGTACCTCCTACCTATATAATATATTATCTAGTCGGAAAAAAATTAATGATTATATTATCAATATACACATTAGTGTATGTCGATAAACAAAAATAGTTTAGAAATTTAAATTATAATTATTACAGCAATACGATGGGATGTACCTACGTTTTTATACTATATTTACGCTTGTTCTTGATTTCTTATAAGCGATTGATTATACTAATAAACATTTACATAATATTATTTATACACTGAAAAACATTATTATATTTTAATAGTTATATTATACGGTTACGAGTTGCATTTGTAAGTCATAGCTCACGTCCGTCGTTTATTGTGCTTTGAATGGATTTTCGACAATTATCATTAGCTATACATAATTATACCTACGTACCTACATTTATTTATAAACAATTTTGCAACAAACGCATACTATATTATACTGATTATAGGGCATGCGAAAAAAATTAATCACAAAAACCTCATTACGCTATTCCAATACCTTTGTCCGCCATGTGATATTATGTAACAACAGTATACCTACCTATATAGGTAATATTGTGTAAAAGTGTTTTTAAAATGTCGTCAAACTAACATTGTAATACGGGCCATACTACATACAAATATATTATTAACTTGTCAGTTTCACCGCGAGTATTATTTCGTAGTATATATAATTTACTTTGATGGCTTTATCTTCCGCGGCAAACTAAATGACAAATGACAGTAATTATATTTTACCCAAAACAATATAAATGTCTCCAAAGGATCTAATTGTCTCGAATTTAACTGATTTTAATGGAATAACTGTTTAAATGTCTGAAATGGCCTGTTTTAATTGTTTTGATAAGCATTCAATCATATATTATACACATAAATATATACAAATGTATGCCCTTAAACGGCGTATTGCAATCATCTAACTGTGCAATGTATGCAGTTGTCCTCTGCAACTCAATCAAGAAAATAAACCGTATTTTTAAAAATATTCTGCGGCCATCTACTTGTATTATCCACAAAATATTTCATAAAAAAAAATACTATATAATATGTTATTAAATTACATTTTAGTACAGAGAAGATTATATATTTACTGATAATTTGTTTATACTGTTTATATAGCAGTATTGTCCAGACTGGGGGGAGAGGGCGTATACACATTGCTGGAGAATCATCACGAAGTAAAATTTGTATCTACGTATTTAATTATTTTTGTTTCACAATCCAGGGAAAAAATCAAAAAATTAATAAGGACCGGTTAACGGGTGTTTTGACGCTAAATACTCATTATCTCCGCCGGGGTACTTAATCGTTTTATGCCACCACAGCGTCCATAAATTAATTTTTTTCAATTTTAAGGATGGGGTGCGGGGTTTTTGAAAATATTCAAAGCGGGCGTTGAATAGAAGAGGTTTGTTTATAGTATACAAATCATTGTTGTATCAAAATTAATAAAATATTATAATTACAATTTAAAATTTAAAAAAAAACATATTTTAAATGTTAACAATGTTTGTACTTGTACTGTATAATAATATATGAAATAATATATGATTACCTAGGTATGCATTATTGTTTACTATGGTCATTTTAAATTCTTTATTGAGCTCATCTTAAGCGCTCGTGCCTTTTCACATGAGTGAAACCTTCTCTACGATTTTGATTTCATATATTATATTGTAAACATGATAATGTTCGTACGCCCGTCGCAGTTTTTATGACGTACAATTATTATATTATGGTCACGAGAATCAAACTAAACACAAATTTGCCAATCAAAATTGTTGCAGAGCTCTAATGATTATTCAAACACGTATTATTATTTTATGTATGGCGGCACGGCCATTCAAACGGTTCAAATGAAATCGATCAGTGGAAATCCACGGTGGTGCGTGTAAACAGAAATTATTTCCGGGAGGGCAATAATAATGACGTGTCCACCCTTTCACCGACGAACAATATTCAGTAATATGGCCCATGGCATTTTTATTTTCTATATAAATAAAGTCGTGAAAATATTTCTTGGACAAATTTAAAGTCAGGTTAAGACACCCTTCACCGTGGTTTGTAAACCTATCCCTAACGTCCGTATAAAGAGCTATATAATATTACGCGATGTATAATTATTGTATAGTACGACGATCGCACACGTGAATGAACCGTCGGTGTATCGGTGGCGGGACGAGGAGTGGAGAGCTACGACTATATAATATAATATATATAATATCATACACATTATTATTATTATTATTATTATTATTATTATTATATTATACACGTCAACGGTGATCCGCTAAAAACGCTTAAATGACACACGGGGTGGAAAGAAAGCGAAAAAAATCTATATAAATCTGCCGCCGGATCTAATACAGCGTTTTTCGGATGATTGAGCTCCTCGTCTGCAGCCGTGCACAATATAAATCTGTTGTTTATTGTGTGTGTGTATCTTTATACCGTATTATTGTTATTATTATTATTATTATACTATGTATATATATCCCCCCCCCGACCGTGTATACACATGCATATATATATATATATGGGTATACGCCGCCGCCGTCAGAGGTTCAACAAAGTGGGCCCTTTGTACATGCGTGACTTTTAGGGGACGCATTAGCGGCATAATATGTTACAATAACACACTGTATATGTATAAATACGACTAGCGGTGGGAAGGAGGTGACACGGTGGCAAGAGTGATAGGGTGAGGGGAGAGGGATTATATGATGGGGAGAGAGACGGCCGCAGCGCGCGTTATATAGGCTGACAGGTCTAGTTTGTAGCCAGTGGCGACGGCGGCGGTGGCAGTGGTGACGGTATAGTGGTGGTTCGGTCTCTTCCTTTTTTTTTTTTTCCGACGATCGCACATGTGGAAAATGATTTTATTGTTATTATTATCATAACTCGGCCGCCGCCGCCGCCGCCGCGGGCAGCAGCTGTTCATCTTCCGCCGCCAGTCGGCCGTACGATGATTTTTCGTCGACGGTTTTTTTTTTTTGGTTTTTTTTCCCCTCTTCTCTCTTTCGTTGCACCCAATTATTATTATTATTATTAATTTGATTTAATTTGCACACACGCGATGACACAACGGTGCGGCGGCGGCAGCGATCACATTGTGCACAGAACGAAACGACATATTTCGCTCTATTAGTCTCCGCCATAGTACGGCGTGTGACACGACTACGCGCTTATATATAGGTACATTATATTATTATGTTATTATATTAATAATATGATGTGTACTATAACATCCTGTGGGAAAATGAAGCGCGAGAAAAAAAAAATATAAATGTATTACTCTGTATATACCCACGTGGCCACGTCACAATACAAGAAAGTGTATATATCATATTTTATGCGACTAACCAGGTGGACGTTATATATTATTACGTTATTGGCTTGTTTGTCTGATGTGTTCTACGTGTGATGTTTACTTATACAGTAGGTGTAGTCAGTGGCGTATTTACGGGGGGGATCAAGGGGCCTAACTTAAGGCCTCTCTAACTTTAGAGACGTGGCTACTGGATAAAATCATACCCCCCCCCCCCCCAAGACAAAAACCTAAATACGCCACTGGCTATAGTTATATTATAGCCATCCGTTTACATATAACGATTTATTTCAAATGTATTTAGTATTTACTGGGTCATCAGAAATATTATCGATCACGTTAAAAATAAAAAACATATTTGATAGGTACGAATCGTAGCTCGGTAAAAATATTGATTTAACTAGGTATAACTCATCTAATTTTTCTGTAAGTTTTCCCTCTTCCAAATATAATTATCCGTGCAGCACACGAATTCGACGACTACTGACTGCAGTATGAAAACATCAGTTCATTCTTTTTTTTCTTTTAAAACTTCAAAACTATTCACATGCCAATCGGTCCCTAACTTTCACAACATTGATTTTTCTCATAAAAAAAATTATAATATTTACGTAATGTTATTGTATATTATAGTTGACATTTAGAGCTGAAGCTGGCAAGCTGGCAAGCTGTGAGCTTGTATGTAAGATTTCTGTTCAAAAATATATATAATTGTTCACACCTGTCGGTCGTTACCGTTTCTTCTCATTTCCTCAGCACCCTCTAAAATAACTTCTCCACGCCTATACTTTACACTTTGGTTAATTCAGTGTTTAACGATTTCTTGCTGTCAAACTTACTAAATTCCCCGTTTTATTTTTACTCCTGGTTAAGTAATTTTGAGCTCCGCAGGATTTTTTGTTTTTATTTTCAAACTCAATATTTTTCTCTTCGATAAATTCCAACTCTTTTCTTTGCCATTGCTCATTCTCCACTAAATATTGTTTATATTTTTATTATATTATAGAATTAGCGTTCTGTAGTTTCTTTTTCTTAAGATGATGATAATAACATTTTAATTGCATCAGACCATTAATCATGTCTCCTAGAAATTTCCACTTAGCTCTCTTAATAGAAATTCGCTAGACTAAACCGGTGTGAAAAATAATGCACCGGGATGTTTGGACCATATCATTTACATGGTTCATTATCCCGGTGCGGGATAATGTGGGATAATTTTAAACCGGTTTATTCTAGCGAATTTCTTAACAGAGTCAATATATTATATTGAATTAAATACCAAGCTTCGTCTCATTAAATGCTCAGTCCACCAGTTAAACCCAGAAAATAAGATCATGCCGTTCTTATGGAATTCTTGTCACATCTAAGAGTAGGTATATAATATGTATTATTATATGTGGGCTACCTAGTATTATCCACGTCCTAATATCGTACACAATTTTCCCCTTTTAAAATCCCTTCTTTCTACTCACTGTAAGTCATACGTAGAGATGTAAGCTTGAAAATTTTCAGTTTAACATTTTTTTTTATTGATATGTTACAATATATTCAAACATCTTATCGTCGACTTTTCTTGACCATGTTTTATTGATATTCAGGGAATTGTAATGATTGTACACTTAGGCCAGTTATCATTCGTTAGTGACCTTAATCACAATGTCTTCGAATGATCATATTATAATATTTTAATATATACTATAATCTTTCTTTCTATAACAACCTTTTTAAGTTTAAACCATTTCTCTTTTGTCCTTCTTTATAGTTAAATAATCTAACATATTATTTCTACTAAAGCACATTAGTCCAAAAATATCATGATATATTTTTTATTCGATCATAGACCATATTATGTACACCGATGGATTAAATTCATCATTACTAGGTATTAACTTTTTTTAATTAAACAAATCTCTTTCGATTATCCTATTAACTAAATTATACATAATCTAAACATCAAACATATTATACACGATATAGAAAGATAATGTCCATAGGGGCTGTGTTATTTTTTGTCTACATAGACACTATGGATACATAATAATCCGCATTTAGGGTGAATGACGCTAAACCCCTTATGGCACCAAACTTCAAAATGTATTCATAACTACTTGATTAAAAATAGTGACTTTAGACACATGACACAAAGCATGTACTTTTAAACGACATAAGTATATACCAGCTTTTTTTAGAAGAAAATTAATATTTGGGAAACATGAAAATGGTGATTTTTAAATTTTAAGCAACGTAGTTCAATATTTAATACAAATATAAAAAATTTACCTACCTATACTTCAATGAAAATTTAAATGAAATCTAAATTGAAACTTATGCAACTAAAATCGATTTTTTTAAAGGCTGCATTAACATCACAAATAATTTCTAAAACGTTTTTCATTGTTTCACCCTAAATATGTAATAGATATTTCATATTTGTACTATATACAGATGTATTTACAGACAAAAAAAAAAATAATAATATTTTTTAATACCTACATTACTGGAGTAGCGTCACTATATAGGTAGTGGGGGCTTAAATTCCGTCCGGCCATCCAATGTATGTAATCTCACACCAAATTTACATATTATTTTTATTTTACAGATTGGAAATTATCAAAATCATTTATTTATTTTTAATAAAAAAAAAATAAAAAAATATCTACCTACCTACATTGATTGTTTTGCTAAAATGCTAATACTTTAATTCAATAATAAAAATATAACACAAAACAGTATATTACGCAGTTACTAATTTGGTATATAATATAGTAAAGCTATATATATGTCTATATACGCGTTTATAGTAAATGATAATTAATAGATAATAACTTATCTGCAATATCAAGCGAATTTCGAATTATACGATGAAGATATTTTTTATTAATGTAGGTACCATGTACCGACTTTCGCGGAGTTAAAACACTGTCGCTCCAGCAATTAAGTCTTTACGAAATAATTTTTTTTAAATGTCCAAATACGTCCGCCCTATTATATAGACGCACAATATATGGCATGCGTTCTTATTAAAATATAATCCTATAATCCTCACGAATCACAACTAACGTTTTAATACTTCGGCAATGCACATATTATTATGCCTACCAATATCATTCATAATAATACACAGGTATAATATATACATTCATTATTGCACACATCATGCCGTCAGCTGGTATTCACAATGCATTTGACAAATGACAATAATTAATCATGCTATTTTATTCCCTGCCATGGATTAAATATTGAATCGCGTTGCAGAAAAGAAAAAAAGTACATTCTTATACAGATTGAGTAGACATTATCCGAGTGTATTATACGAACTGACTTAATACTTAACAGTTTATAATAAATACGTATACTATATTCATATTTATTTTATTATACCGATATAGGTAGGGATAGGCTAGGGCCGTGTCACTATACATAATACATATTTGTATTGTACATTATTGTTAACTATTACAGACACATTTTTTTTTTACAGTAGTATATATATATATCAATCGGTCTATCGTAGAGTCTTAGATTGACACCGTGTCGGAAATCGTATGATATGTGCAGATAATATTATTTTATGTAACGTATTTTAATATACATATAATATATTCCATATCCCATTTTATTCTTGGTCAGGACTTGTCGATTTTGTTGACTTTAATCTGCAGTATTATTGTCGCGGAAATTATTCGGATGAAAACTTTTATAATAATACAACGTGGTCGGTATATATTATAACATAGTACATAAATTCATATGGCCATTAAAAATAAGCTCGGCGGGATTAGAAGCGGAGGGTAGGCCTTGACAGTGGTGGTCTATGGGGAAAAATTTGCACCTGTTCTCTATTTTCTTGTCAGCATATTATTATTGGATAGGCTTGTTCGAAATACGTCACCACCACGGTTATGGTTACCACCGTCTACCATGCACAAGTATTCTGAGTTTCGAAAATTCGATATGATCGATTCACCGAATATTAAACAGTTTGAATCATATAGAGTTGGAATTTTAACGGGAAACTAAACGGGGTTCACGCTATATTGCGCTTATATTTTTGTACAAACATTTTTAAAAATTATTATTATTATTAATTATATTTTAAACATTTTAGTAACTCAGAAACTCCTTATTAGAATTTTGAGTTGGATACATCAACATTTTCAAGAAAACTACCCGCTAAATAATTTACAGTGAAAAAGAGGGTTTTAATTTTAAAAACAGTTTTGTATCGCTTCAAGGGGAATTACCAGTTAGCGCAAAAAAAATTAATTCATTTTGGGTACAGTCTATTTGCGCCAAAATAAAAAAGGTATGTTTTTTGAGACAGCCTATTTGCACCAAATTTCCCTGTATAAACATAATATGTTACTACTTTGCTGTACATTATTACATTATCGACCTGGTTTAATTATTATATTTCAAAGACACGGCGTACTTTATAACACTTGTAAGTTGTAACTCATAATAAAGTTATTTTTATAAGCCTATAGATTTAAAAGTTTTGTATTATATGTCTCAATGAATGATTATACTTAATATCACATAATCATATTATTATTATTATTATTATTATTATCATGTATTTATGTTATATACGTGCTATAGAAATGTATTACATTTTCCATTATCGGTAAAGGTCTAACAACCTATTTTTTTAGTTATGCCTATAGTTAAAATATTATTGTACAACTGTCAAAACTCACATACCGTCAAAAAGTGATTTACTAGTACAAAAGGTAGGTACCAAGTTTTGTTCGGATTAGGATATTACAACTCGAGTCAATAATTATGTAGAAAATAAGGTAACAGTATATGTGCGTTGGGGTATAATGGTGGTTTAATGGTTCAAACCTAAACCGAAACGTTTTCAAACAATATTATTTTTCGACATGCAGCTATTATATTATTATTTTACCTATGTAAAATCAAATTTTGAATTTTTTTAATATTATTTTGTATTAACTATTCCACTATATTGACGTTCGCACGTTCTACACAATGCATATTATATTATTATTATTTACAATTCTTGTATAGTTTATATAACTGTCCATGTTGTATCCACCGGTGTAGTGCATTATTTTATTATTTATTCAGAGTTTTCATCGCCTTTAGTATTTGATGGCTGAAATATTCTTGGAACATATTATAATATCCGTGTAGCTTTTATACTGCAGGTCTACGGTCATTATACTCTATATAATCGACTAACGAGCTTTTTTATTTAAAATATATATTTTAACGATATTTTAGTCGTTGAATCTGTAACGATTGATTATATACTCGACAAAACGAAAAAAAAGGAACAATATTTTTTTGTTCACATCAAAATATGTTTATTAATTATAAACCAAAAATAATACGAAAATGTATAAACAATAATTTTCAAAAAAATTAGCACATTGGCTATAAATATAATATTTTACATACGAGTATTACATTACATATCGTAATTATGTTCATGAAAATAAAAGGAAAAAAATCGAAATTCACAATAATATGTGAACAATTTAACAATTTAAGATAATTTAATGAAATTTTAAAAAAAAAACACGACGGACAGGAGACACAGTAAACAAGGGGAGGAGGATGCGAGATGGCGAATTGGTGCGGAAATGCAGTGTTGCTGGCCACTGGTCACCTCTGCACGATCTCCGACCTGTCCCGCGGGTTGACGGTGACGGACGGCTGCTAGTGCACGATGTCGTACGCGTCGACGATCGACGGCGCGACGACTCGGCCAACGGACGGCGAAGACCAGAGACGCGGTACAAGCTAAGTGAGATTTTGTGCTGCGGAACCGGTGAGGACGAGCGAAGCGGCTGATGTGGGATTACCGCTGGGCGAAAAGGCGAGAGTCAGTGGACCTGCACAGCGCGATCCTTGACTCTCGGTAATTTTTTCTAAGGTCCCTTCGACCACGTATTCGTTCCGCCGCCGCGGTGAAGTCGAGTGCCACCAGACCCTGTGAAACAGTTAAGTTTCCACGAGTCCGGCGCCGCTGACGTCCTCATGTTCCTAGCACGCAAATCGCCATACCGCTCACTCCGTGTCGAAGTCTCCACCGCTGCCGTCGTACCGAGTCGCCATCGCCGTCGTACCAAGTCGGTGTACCGTCGGGGCGGAATCGTAATATAGCCGTCATGTCGTCGCCATCTTCCGTCGCCGCCGCTCCACGTGACAGTAACTGCAGCCGGGCGCTTGACGAGCCGTCAGATGGTCTCGCGCGTCAACGACGACCGAGTACGCTACGCCAGCGAACCCTTCGCTCCGCGGGTGGTCGGGGAACATGCGCGTGAGACTTACCACCACGCACCGTCCGTGCTCTTTCTCACATCCTCCTCTCCATTCCGTCGCCGTCATCCTGTCCGTCGTCTTCGGCCAAGGGGTGAGCTGCGGACGGTTTCTCATCGGCAGCAGCACAGACCGCGGAAAAAGCGTCTGACGCCTTTCTACCTCCTATGAGGTGGATCGCAGTTTCCGGGTGCTGCCGCCGGGTCCAGCCAACCGACCAGCTTACCAAAACTATTCTT
>NC_042494.1:157741571-157745604 GCF_005508785.2 Acyrthosiphon pisum
AGTTATACAAATGGTTCTAAAATGGTTTATGATAACAAATTGTATTTACTTGATACTTTTGAGTGGTTAAAATAAAAAGTTCCCTGTATTTATCAAAAGCTTTAGAAAAACAAAAAAAAAAAATAAGAAAATCAGGAATTCTTACAAAATGCTGTTTTTGACAAAATCAATTTAATTTTGTTGTTGTACCCAAGTCAAAAACGAATAACCGTAGATAGTTAACATTTTCACCAAATGTTATTATTAGCATATTCTATACATGGTATAATGTTTAGAATATATGTTGACTCTTTTAATGCTATTTATAGTAATTAAAAAAATATATATATTTTATTTACTATAAATGTCGATAATAATATTTTTACTGGATTAAAAGCTTCCAAATTTAATACAAAGTTCCTTATACAGTTTTATAATTAATAATTAAAGTTCAAAATCATTAAATATTCATGTATTTATATATCATGGGCATGATTTTTTCTACAAGTTCCTATTTAAAGTTCACATTTTTACAAAATGTATTAAACCAGTGCCGCAATTACAATTTTGAGGCCCCTGTTCAAAAATAATTTAGAGGTATAATAAAATAATTAAGTTATTTTGGTTGTGTGGGAACCTTTGGCACATTAATGATTGATGTATACAATTTTAGCCCCCCCCCCCCCTGAAATTTTAATGGATTTACACTTATGTACAATAGACAGTAGCAGCAGTATACAGACATTTTGAGAGTTCATGTATCCAACAAAAGTGTCCTACCCACTTGTCATTTTCCTTTCGTAATTGCAATTTGTGTAATGAAAGAATTTCTAGCTGCACTTAACTATAATATTAAAATAATATATCATTATAATATTATTATTATATCTTAAATATTTGATTAAAAAATAGTAAATACTAATAACAAAATAAATCAACTTATTATATGTACATTTATTACATTTAAAATGTCATATATATTTTTATCTTAGGAATTAAATATATAAATTAGTCGGTGAATTCATTGACAGATAAAGTTGGTAAAATTGAAGATTGATACATATAAATGAATTCTTAAAGTACATTCAAATAGGTCAACCGTTATGGATGGTGTTCAATTTGAATCCAATGATATAATAATAATATTATAGTAATATCACTGTAAAAGAAAAACGATTCTGTGCAAAGACACAGGGTCAGCAAGCCCGGATTAAGGGAGGGGGTCCAGAGGAGGCCATGGCCCTCAAGCCACAATAGTTCAAATGTATAAAGGGGCCTCAGAATTGTCCATTACTTTTTTCGTTATAGACTATAAAACTGCATAAATCACCTTAAAAAAATCGATGATTATTTAGCGAAGAAAAAAGCTTATACATTCAAATTTATAAATAAAATGATACATTATTTATTGCCAAGTACCTAATATCTATATATATTTATTATAACAGGTACCTAATATTAAATAATATATATATTATAAACATAACGTACGTAATAAACTATTATTATTTTTTTTTTTTTTGTACAGGGGCCTCTTAAAACTGGCCCCTGGGCCTCAAAATGTCTTAATCCGGGCTTGACGGTCGGTCAGCCTATGATATTAGTATATTACTAATATTTGATGATATAATTGTGAGTAAAGTAATTTATATATAACTAATTTATGTGGAACCTTGTTTTAAATTTTCAATCCTTAGCTATAAAAATTGAACATTTTATACATTTTTAACTATAAAATATTTATAAAATTTTAAATATGATACATTTTGTAAAAAATCGAACTTAAGTATTTTTACTCAACAAATAATGTTTTATTGACGTTCATAGAAAAAAACTAATAATATTGGAAACTGAAAATGTCCCTAAATAGTTCAAAACCAATCAAAATATTTTGAAAATTGTATCATGTTCATGTATAGAAAATGGAAATATAAACAACCAGTAAAAATTTCATGTATCTACGGTCGTTTGTTTTAAAGTTATACCAAAAACCAAAATCAATTTTCTCAAAAACAGATTTTGCGTAAAAATTCCCGTTTTTCCTTAATTTTTTATTTGTTTTTCACGGCGCTTTTTAAAAAAACAACTGAAATTTATTATTTTGATCTCCTAAAAGTATCAACTAGACTAAATTCACTTTCTCATCGAACAAGATACTGAAATTGAAAAAGGTGGGTAAGTGGATTTCGCTCTGCTGTACAGTAGGTTACAAGTGGGTCACTAATGGATGGTATTAAATTTGAATTCAATGATATAATATCATTGTATAAGAAAAACGATTCTGAGCGGAGACGGTATGTCAGTCTAGGTATAAGATATATTATATACTTATCTATGGTATCAAAAAAAAAAAATTGACCAATAATAGGTATCTACAATAAATTCCAAATTAATCATATCATAATATCTATTAGGTACTTATAACGCGTTATACATCAACAACAAATCGTGATACTATCATAGATATATAATAGTTTACTTTAGAAGTTTCAAGTATATCCAAGATTAATATTATACAATCACAACAAAATAACTAAAATAGTTATTCTAGGTTTTTAATATGTAATTTCGTCCAAATTTGTACTCAAAATGACTATAAAAATAAACTGTGTAAATGTATTTTTTAGATTTTTTGGTAACAGAATTAATCACTTACGTGGAATCTTGTTTAAAATTTTCAATCCTTAGATATAAAAGTTGAACATTTTATAAATTTTTAACTACAAAATAATTATTCAATTTTAAATTTGATAAATGTTGTCAAAATTTCAACTTCAAATGCTTATAAAAGATAATTGTGCCTATGTATTTTTAATATTTTTCAACTGCTATTGTTACAATATACTAGAAGCCTTTTATTAAATTTTCTTTAGTTTTTCTTGGCGCTTTTGAAAATTACTGGGAATTTTAAATTTTGACCTCCCCAATGCACCAACGATATACACTTTCCAATCGAACAAGATACTGAAGTTGAAAATCGAAGCATTATTTCGACTACTTATCGTGTACACAGACACACAAAAAAAAAATATATAAATAAAAAATAAAAAAAAAACACTCATCATTGTAAAATCAATACATTCATCGTTCCACTCAGAATCTAAAATTACCTCACTAATTCATTTACAGGGTAAGTGATATATAAAAGTGGTAAGGAAGGATTTTGTGTGTTACAACCCCAACAGGTTTTTTTTTCTATAGAAAACTGTCAAAGCCCAAAAGTAACAGTTAAATTAATAAGTGTGTGGTGTGTCCCTTGAAATCAGATGTATTTTAGGTCCTGATTGCAACTATTTATAACTAATACCAATTTGAAACAAAATAAAAATGACGTTTAGTTTAACTAATAACTTGTAATTCGTATCATAAATATATTTTTAAACCCCCCTCCCCCAGAAAAAAATCATATCTACACCGCTACATAATATTGGTTTGTTTGGCACTACAGATATTTGATAACCTCCTATGTAATTCCCACAGGCCACGTTCAAATCCAACGTTGAACTTTATTCATACTTGTTACATAATAATATGTACATACCATGTAAGATAAGGCACTATTAAGTATTAACTATTTAAATAACTAAGGCTAAAAAAAAATTTTGTTCCAAAATAAAAATCATACAATTATTAGAAAATTCTTTTATCGTGAATTGAGCAAACCCAAGCACTTAATAAATTAAATGCTACTAAGTTAAATTAGAGTATTCAGCAGTGTTAACTATTAACATATTAGAACAAATTATAGGTCAGGGATTAGTAGGTATACCTAGACCAGTATTTGGAAGGAACGATTCCTGGAACGAATTCCTTTTTTAAAGAACGGCACGATGAACGAATTCCTTTTTATGAAAATGGACGAGAAAATGAACTAGTAATTTTTTTTAAGGAAAAATAACAAAATTGTTCGTTCAATCGCTCCTTTCTAGTTCGAATAATTTACACTGAAAAGTATGTAAAAATTAAAATATTAAGATATATTTTAGATTCTGAGTGAAACGATGAATGTATGTGATTTTACAATGATGTGTGTTTTTTTTATTTTTTATTTTTA
>NC_042494.1:157745654-157746318 GCF_005508785.2 Acyrthosiphon pisum
TTTATACATTTTTAACTATAAAAATATTTATAAAATTTTAAATATGATACATTTTGTAAAAAATCGAACTTAAGTATTTTTACTCAACAAATAATGTTTTATTGACGTTCATAGAAAAAAACTAATAATATTGGAAACTGAAAATGTCCCTAAATAGTTCAAAACCAATCAAAATATTTTGAAAATTGTATCATGTTCATGTATAGAAAATGGAAATATAAACAACCAGTAAAAATTTCATGTATCTACGGTCGTTTGTTTTAAAGTTATACCAAAAACCAAAATCAATTTTCTCAAAAACAGATTTTGCGTAAAAATTCCCGTTTTTCCTTAATTTTTTATTTGTTTTTCACGGCGCTTTTTAAAAAAACAACTGAAATTTATTATTTTGATCTCCTAAAAGTATCAACTAGACTAAATTCACTTTCTCATCGAACAAGATACTGAAATTGAAAAAGGTGGGTAAGTGGATTTCGCTCTGCTGTACAGTAGGTTACAAGTGGGTCACTGTATAATGGATGGTATTAAATTTGAATTCAATGATATAATATCATTGTATAAGAAAAACGATTCTGAGCGGAGACGGTATGTCAGTCTAGGTATAAGATATATTATATACTTATCTATGGTATCAAAAAAAAAAAATTGACCAATAATAGGGATC
>NC_042494.1:157746418-157747356 GCF_005508785.2 Acyrthosiphon pisum
TACAATAAATTCCAAATTAATCATATCACAATATCCATTAGGTACTTATAACGCGTTAGAATACTTTAGAAGTTTCAAGTACCCACGAATAATATTATACTATCACAAAAAAATAACTAAAATAGTTATTCGAGGTTTTTAATATGTAATTTCGTCCAAATTTGTACTTAAAATGACTATAAAAATAAACTGTGTAAATGTATTTTTTAGATTTTTTTGTAACAGAATTAATCACTTACGTGGAATCTTGTTTAAAATTTTCAATCTTTAGATATAAAAGTTGAACATTTTATGAATTTTTAACTACAAAATAATTATTCAATTTTAAATTTGATAAATTTTGTCAATATTCAATCTTTAAATGCTTATAAAAAAAAATTGTGCTTATGTATTTTTAATATTTTTCAACTACTACTTTAACAATATATCAGGAGCCTTGTATTAAATTTTTACACTTTTTGACCCAACAAATAAAACTTTATTGATATTTATAGAAAAAAAAACTAAAAATGTACAATGTCCGTAAACAGCTCAAAAAGAGTCAAATTATTTTCAAAATTTTATTGTATATAGAAAATGCTAGTATAAACATTCAGTGAAATTTTCAAGTTTCTACAGTCACTCGTTTTTTTAATTACAACAAAATAAGAAAATCGTTACGTAAGAAATCGAGTGAATATCAAATGTTGTAAAAATATGAATTTCAAACGCTCATAAAAATTTAATTTCAGTTTCTTATACACATTTTTTTTTTGATAAAGGTAGATTATCCTATAAGGAATCTTGTATTACATTTTCAAATCATAGATTTAAAAAGAAAAGTTTTTACGAATTCTTAACTAAACATAATTTGCTAATTTTCGTGAATTTTCCATATTTTGTCAATTTTTGAACTTTAAATTGCTAATAAAAAAAAACTGTGACTAAGGATTTTTAAC
>NC_042494.1:157747406-157748267 GCF_005508785.2 Acyrthosiphon pisum
TTCGCACGTTCTACACAATACATATTATATTATTATTATTTACAATTCTTGTATAGCTTATATAACTGTCCATGTTGTATCCGCCGGTGTAGTGCATTATTTTATTATTTATTCAGAGTTTTCATCGCCTTTAGTATTTGATGGCTGAAATATTCTTGGAACATATTATAATATCCGTGTAGCTTTTATACTGCAGGTCTACGGTCATTATACTCTATATAATCGACTAACGAGCTTTTTTATTTAAAATATATATTTTAACGATATTTTAGTCGTTGAATCTATAACGATTGTTTATATACTCGACAAAACGAAAAAAAAGGAACAATATTTTTTTGTTCACATCAAAATATGTTTATTAATTATAAACCAAAAATAATACGAAAATGTATAAACAATAGTTTTCAAAAAAATTAGCACATTGGCTATAAATATAATATTTTACATACGAGTATTACATATCGTAATTATGTTCATGAAAATAAAAGGAAAAAAATCGAAATTCACAATAATATGTGAACAATTTAACAATTTGAGATAATTTAATGAAATTTAAAAAAAAAAACACGACGGACAGCTAGGAGACACAGTAAACAATAAGGGGAGGAGGATGCGAGATGGCGAATTGGTGCGGAAATGCAGTGTTGCTGGCCACTGGTCACCTCTGCACGATCTCCGACCTGTCCCGCGGGTTGACGGTGAGGACGAGCGAAGCGGCTGATGTGGGATTACCGCTGGGCGAAAAGGCGAGAGTCAGCGGACCTGCACAGCGCGATCCTTGACTCTCGGTAATTTTTTCTAAAGTTGTCCCTTCGACCACGTATTCGTTCCGCCGCCGCGGTGAAGTCGAGTGCCGCCAGA
>NC_042494.1:157749157-157770395 GCF_005508785.2 Acyrthosiphon pisum
TCAGAGTGGGATCGACAGGTTTCGACTCCGAAGACGGCGCGTCCCCACACGACGACGTACAACTGCTCGCCAGCAAAACGGAATGGTCCTCGTCTGCTTCTGCAGAAATTTCCGAATTGTCGTCGTCCTGGACCTTGTTGTTGTTGCTGAGCGGTGCTGCCTCTGGGATCGGAGCAAGCTCCAACTCTGCTGCAAATGACAGTGTTCGGCAATCCATTACTTTACAAGGAGACAGATTCCTCGACGTGTTCGTCTTACTCCTTTCTATCTGCGCCTCTAAGAATCGGATTTTGTCCTTCAGATTCCGACTCCAGGGTCTGATCGTCGCCACTTGCAGTAGTCGCGTCCGTATCAATGGCAAACAGAAGAAGAGTAACTAAACACACGAGGTATTCGTCGCTTTCGTCAGCGTAAGTGCCTTCCATTATGTTGACTACGATGTCTTCTAAGATTTCGAGTAATATGTCGTTTACCGCGTCGCGGTCGATGTTATAATAGTTAGTTGCCATCTTTTATTTTTTTTAGTGAAGATAATATATACGTGTGCGTTAGAATTTAATTTAGAGTTGATAATGAGCTAAAAACAAATATTCCAACGCAAAGACCAATCTCCGAGAAAATCTCACAGACGGCGACGTGTATTGCCTATACTAGCCAGCTATATCTTTCTCGTCAGCCCGCAGCATTAGAAGAATTTCGAGCGCATTAATTTTTCTAAAGACCATTATTATTAGATAGGTATTGATATAATATTATTACACCTAATATTTTAACGAGGTTGGTTCCTGGTATTACGATTTGTATATTTATTCTGTGACTTGATTTATACTTTTAGGTGATCTTTTATATTATATGTTACGGGCAAAGTAGGAAATTGAGCATTGTCCAATTAGATTTGGACACTGTAGGTTAAATATTGAATATATTAAAAATCATATAAATCATTTTACTGACTACTTAGATAAACATACAAAAAACTTGAAATACATGCTTCAAATATTATTTGCCCATTTATAGTTTTTAAATCTATTATACAAATGGTACCTCCTACTGAAGAGTCATTATTTTTATTTAAAAATGGTTTGACATGAATGAGTTGATTGATGAATGTTATTGATTATTATTAAATTATAGTTATTTTAATAGTTTAATTTAAATTAATTATTACTAAAAGGTAATATTAGACACATATGATAGCATTATATTACTTTATTTACTATCACATAGGTACACAACTATTATGGCACTTTAAGTTACAGAGTCGACCAGAATTGTTGTACTTCCACCGATTGGTTTTACATAATCATACGTGCAGACTACGCAGCGTCTTGACAATAATCATTCGAAAATATCGAAGGGGTTTAATGATTAGATAATGAAATATTATCTAGATTTATACATATTATTATTATAATAATTTTAAGATTCTGAGCAAAGCGATTAATGAATTGTTTTCACAAGGATATTTTTTTATTTTTGTGTCTGAAGACAATTTTTTAATTAGAAAAAAATCCCCTGATCATCGACTTCGATGAAGGTTTCTTGAAGATAATTTGATCTATATAGTTAGTACTTTTGGGAGGTAAAAATTCAAGACACTCTTAAGGTGTACAAAAAATATCAAGAATTCGAAAATGTGATCTTTAGGTAGGTATACTTAAAAATTCTAAAAACCAAAATTTGAATAAATGTACCTATTATTAAAGGGAAAAATGAGGGTGAGCATGTTTAAAAAATCACGTTCTATATAATATTATAGACATTATGCGTGAGATTTGCCATATTTTTGTCACACTCGTTTCCGTTGAACGGTTAAACGAGAAATATGTTGGCCATTAAAACTTAATATCGACGACGAGAATATGCGTCTAAAGAAAATAATATACTGTCACGGAGCTTTTTACAGTTTAAAATATATTATACAATAATAATGTGCGCAAGGCGCTTAAATATAAAAATGAACAGTGTTGTGATCGCGTGCGATACTAATATTATACAGATGGTGTATTAAACAAATCGAAATCATACGTTAAAAAAATAAATCGAAAAATTATGTTTGACAAGTGTTTTATTATTGATAAAATATGTGATGGTAGGCGGTGCTATGCAGCATTCATTATATAACAAAAAACACACGCCCACAGTTTACTCCCCTTTGGTATAAGAAAAAATTATAATAGGTATACTTTATTATTGTTTTAGACTACCTACTGCCATAGATGTAAATTAGTTAGGAAGTGTTTAATGTTTCCAAACAAAATTGTAAAGCAGATGATCAATACATAATTATTATTATATTACTATACGCCATTTATTCCTATAATCTATATACTTATCATATAATATCATTGATTATGAATACTGTATTCATAATGAATATATGCTAATATGTTCAATGAAATCGTAGAAATAAAATAATTTTTATCAGTCGTTTATATTTATATTTAAACAATTAATATAAACAAAGAATTCTCTCTTAAAAAAATATGTTACCAAATAATATATACAATATAATTCACCCCACATTTTCCTCTAATAATTAATTTGTTCAAATTCTGATTTATAATATGTTTAACTATACAAATGAAGACGAAATTTCCATATACTTAGATTTTTTACCTATTTAAGGAGAATACAATACAATACAATTGTATTTATTTTTTTATTATGAACCTCCCTTTTTTTACAGATAATGTAAATTATTATTCTGATAATTTTTTTAAAATGATGACGCGTTTAAATTCGAACGATTAACAAGTTTCTGAGAAATTGAACTTAAAGTACTAGTATAAAATAAGTTATATAATATAGTTCTTAACAATTATTTCACACAAAAAATTTAGTTTATTACGTAATATCACACAATTACATAAGTTTTACAATTTATAAAATTTGAATACATTTATTATAGGTAAATTATACTAATATTATAAATGTTTAACCATTTTAGACCCCATATACGTCTAAATCTATTATTTTGGGCTATTATCCATTGTTGACAAAGTTTAAAACTTAAAAAATATTCTTATTTCTTTTAAATTTCGATTGAGATATAAAAAAAATAACCCCGTGCTGTTTGTACGTAAGTGTATAATTTAACTCTACAATATCAAAGTTATACCAAGTTTGTCGTTTTTACTTAATTCCACCTACGATGGATTAATATAATCAATTAATACTAAAACCTAATCTAACCGTACTAAAATCCAATGAGTAAAAAAAAACCAAATTTAACCCTTTTTAAATTAGCCCATCTTCTTCCCAGTGGTCTAATCTACCCAATTAAGAGGCCATAACTCCGGAATTACTTATAGCACAGCATACAAACTTAGATAATAGCCGATTCTCAGACATATAATTATTATATTGATACAAATAATAATATTAATCAACAAACATGCCAGATTAACCAATAGCAACCAATATATAATACACTATTATTATTTTTATAATAATATTTTTTTTTTATATATATAACCAATATCAACCATTTATAAACAAATATTTCTACCGTAAATTATCAAAATCCCTGTTTGAGCACTTCTATTATTTTTTTCTGGACAACCCTTATCATTTAGGGGTATGAAAAATAGATGTTAGCCGATTCTCATACCTACTGAATATGCATACAAAAATTCATAAAAATCGGTCAAGCCGTTTCGGAGGAGTATCGAAACTAACACTGTGACACGAGGATTTTATATATAAGATATATAGCCATATATAGGCACTATAACAACAATGTCAATCGTATCCAACCAAAAGTGATTATATTATTTATTAAATAACACGCAATTTCACGAGTTAACAAAGTCGTATTTGTCATAACAAACCTTTGTCGCATACACCTCGTTGTTTCCTATCATATTTCATATAATATTGTATAGGTATATGGTATAATATTTAATAGTGACTCCTGCAAAACGGATACAATTTGTTCGTCCACATTAAATTAGGTACATAATAAAAATGGCAATTGCCTCTATATGGGTTTATACGGAGCGTTTAATACAGCACTACCGTGATCAGATACGGTCGTAAATATTACACAAAACTAAAATCAACAGCCTATACACAGACGAGAGGTCCACCATTTTTTGAACTTGGGGCGCCGATTCTCCCCTACAATATATCCGTATTTCAATTTCGGACGAAATCCGGGTGGCTCATGGTGGTTACTGTCCCTTAAGACTTGTTCGACATTGTCTACAAATTATTTCGAGGGTAGAAAAGTGTAGAGAGAATTAAACTGTGGGGGATAAAGTGCACCCTGATTAAAGTCGACGAATGCAGTGTATATATTATATATATATATGCTATAGGCCGCCTTCACGACGGATACATTAAGGTTTTTTTTATTTATTTATTATTATTATTATTATTATTATTATCATCATCATTATTATTGTTATATTTTTTTACTAAATGCCTCGTCGAAATCGTTTCCATCCATTATTATCCGAATAAAAACAAGTTTTTTTCCATGCGAATGACTTGGAAGTCAAAATCCGTTGTGAATCAACTCCAGTAGGTATACGTATATGTTATACACGTGCGTATGCATATGTGTCGAAATTCATTGAATGGGAATAATCGACACTGCGTATCGCTGTATGCGTCCGTCAGCGGAAAATTACATTTCCAAACGAATAAATTGTCTTGAAAGGTACCTTTATTGGTGACAAATACGCGGGACTTATTATTACTGCTGTTATTATTCCAGGTATTTTAGCAATATACATATGGAGTGTGTTTATGATAATATTTTCGTACCAGACATTCGAGACCTTCTGCGAGACTGTGAATGAGAGTGAAACCATGAATGGAATTCATTTCCTTTCTATTATATTTGCGTAAAGATTATGGAAATGTATTGACGTCAATTCAACGTCCCTTCAAGGCAAACTGCTCTAAACAGTCAAATCTTTGTAAGAGATTAGGGGCCACAACCATATAGGTACTACATTAAATTGACGATCGACACCTTGGTTTTGGAAATCCATCTAAATCCGTAGATCACCGTTGTGATATAAGATAGTATAACTGGTATACTGGTTATCATAGGTGTGACGCACGTGGGTGAACGGGTGAGCATGTGATCCACCCTAAAACCTGTACACCTATACCCAACAGCGTATGGTCCATATACTTACTGTATAGATTGTGACTCAGATGATAGTATACATAGTAGTACCTATTGTCTTATTCTGTGATGTAAGCATTGTGGTTTTTGTTATTCTATAACACGAAAGAAACCTCATTAACTTTAACATTGATAATAACTGCATCATTCAATATCTAGAAAAATGAAATCGTTAAATTATTAGTGGGCGATATTAGTGGATGGGGAAGTTGTGACTTGTGGTCTATCTATTATATCTTATTTTACGATGTTCCCCGTTATATATCTTTAATCCCACTACAGTCACTACAGCTTAATTAAACACATTTGTTTTTATTTTCACGAATGACCATATTATATTTTATGAATAGACATATATTGAGTGAAGACCAGTGCGTAAATGAAAGTATATGATATCACTTAATATTATATTTTTTCAGGTTCTCTTTCACCTAAATATTTATCATAAGTACTTATTGCGATTAGTGGTGATATAATTAATGAAAATGCAATAAATTTAATTTAACTATTAGCTGAAAATCAAGGTTTTAAAATATTAAATAAAAGAAAATTTTTAAAATTAGAAGCATGTTATAAAAACATTATAATTGTTGGATTGAGATCAGCATTTTCTTTAAAAGAAAAACAGATTAATAAAATACGAACAATATGAGAACAGTCTTTGTCAAGAAAAACTAAGTATCATTGTCTTAGCCCACGGGCTGCGCATTCCTATGCAAGCTATGCCATCGCCTATTTAACTATACAATATACATAATATATGTTATCAATTACGTCTCATCACCAATCATCATTATTGATCTCCCGATAGAGTTATTTTTCGAACACGCTGCAGCGACTGCATAGAACGATTTACCTATTCGAATTTGTTCTAATCATTATCATCATAATATATTGGTATAGTAGATATACATTACATTTTTTAAAAAAAAAAACAGGAAAAGTTGCTCTGCTGAATAATAGATTTCGAGTGTATCTCGATATCAAGTCACAGCAATAATTTGCACCAATATATTTTCGATATTTTTAGAATGCTTAGTTTAATAATTTAATTTGGGGAATGTTTTTTTAAAATAATTTATAGGTATATACATGATAAAAATATTTTTACATTGGTAAATTAAAGAGCATTCGAATAGATATTTTATCCTGTAATTCCCGCTCAACTCAAAACAACGATAAATATTAGGCAACAGTGGCAACACACAATTTATGATTTATCTGCATAATTTATTCGTCATGACCTTCGACAGAATGTACGTCCCCTTTTTTAGTAATTTATTATAATTTTATAACAAATATATAACGATGATATGATGTGCACGTTTGTAATTTTTTTATATTATATATTATAACTACAAGCTTCAAATACGAATTAGTCTTTAGTCATTAACAAATTATAAACTGTTATATATTAATAGGTACTAAATACTTGCGAGTTGCGGGAGTATAAAGTCAATATTTTAGAATCAACCAAAATTATGGAACTGAAACAGCATATATACCTTTGACAGATGTAGTCTTAGGATATTTACGATTAATATGTCTTAGGGTTTGCCAATTTCTCTAAACTATGGGAAAAAATAGACTTTGGGACAACGAAATTCGCCAAAAAAAAAGCTACCTTTACAGCCTCACAGTAAACGGTTATAATTGCCTACTCTATTGGTTACGATTGGAGTTCTATTATTTCGAACTTTTAATTTCTTTTCAGTTTATTGTTCCTTAAATGTATAAAATGTTCAACTTTTATATCTTAAGGATTGAACATTTAAAACAAGGTTCCGCGTAAATTGGTTATATATAAATTACTTTATTCACAATAATATCATCGAATATACTTGGTAATATTATAATATGCTAACTGAGTCTCTTCGCTCAGAATCGTTTTTCTTATGCAATGATATTATATCATTGAATTCAAATTTAACACCATCCATTACAGTGACCCACTTGTAACCTACTGTACAGCAGAGTGACACCCACTTGCCCACCTTTTTAATTATATTACTTTTATGATTCAAAACCATTTGAATATGACAGGTAGAAAATCAAAATAAACGAATATAAATCTGTCCAAGTAACTTTTCACTTAAAAATATCGATTCACCATAGGTTACGTTAAATATAGCCAAACAATTCTAACGGCAAATGAAGTTAAGTATCTTGGACTTACCTTAGATAAACGCCTAACATGGAGCCCATACATAAAACTTAAGTTTAAAACTCTTAACTCTAGATTTCACCTCCTAAGACCACTCTTGAAATCAAAACACTCACTATCCAATAAACTTACCATATACAAGTCAATAATTCGTCCAGTTTGAACATACGGTATGCAGTTATGAGGTTCAGCAAAGCCATCCAATACCAAAACGTTTCAAGCATTTCAATCCATTTGCTTAAGACTAGTATAACGTCTACTCCTTGGTATTTCACAAAGACCTACAAATTCCTACCCTTAATCAATTAGCAAAATTATATTACTTTAAATTTCATACTAAATTAAACTCTCGCTGCAGTAACCCATTAATTAAACAACTATCCTCCATCTCACTTCCCGGTAATGTACGTAGAAAACTCAAATGACAGTAACCTAGAGACCTACTCATAAAATTAAAAAAAAATGAATATAAAAAAAATAAAACAATAGGTAAAGGTGACACCTAAAAAGTACCTAGTCGGGTGGCACTTCTGAGTGCCTGCCCATAAACGCTACCTCCCGTTAATAAGATTGTATCGAATTTTACCTACTAATTATTTTGTATAGTTTGCAAATAAAATGTTTAATAAATAAAAAAAATACATTACTTGTCTTTAGTTCTCTTGTTTATAATATATTTAAAAACATAATTTATATAGTATGATACTATTGTGAATTGATTATTTCTATCACACTTAGAAAAATATATTTATTTAAAAATGTTATATATAACACTCCGTCCTCACATATATTATATGTATACATTTTTTTTTTTAAACATTAACAACAAAGTTTTATCCATTTTTGATTTTGAATCATAGTACCTACATAATATCAAAGTTTACTAGGTATATATAAAGTTAACAGCTGTAATAATATATGATAATCATAAATTCATATTAGTGTCAATTACATATTGAATAATATAAGTTTATTTTTCTCATGAATGTTATATCAATATCACATAATTGTAATTTTTTCGGTGTTTGATCCCAATGTTTCACGCCTTTGCTCATGTTGGGAGGGATGTTGTTTTATTGAGATAATATTGATGACTTATGCATTGATAGCACTCTATTATTATAGGATTAACTGTTAATATAACCCCATAGGTTGTGCACTGGATATGCACTGTTTTCACGCATACTTATACATCAGAGCCGGAGTTAAAAGTTTCGGGGCCCCATGCAAAATAATATAAAATAATATTTTGTTGGATTATGTCTACATAAATTACAATATTATATTATAATACAATAAATACATTTATGAAATGTTTTAAAACCGCGAGATTGAACTGTCCGTGTTGTATATATAATGTTTTATGTTCTAAATGCTGCACCTGAACAATTTCAAAGGGCAGTTTGTAAATTCCCGATATAAAAATACATAGAGTACGACTGAACGTAACTTTTGGAAGAAGTTTACTAACCAAAAAAGTGTCTATTCATAAAAAAAAAAGGCTCTGGTACTGTTTATTATTGTATATAATATATTGGCACATTATACAGTTACAATGTTTATATTATATACGAGATTTCAAAATTAATCAAATAATTTAATTATTTTATGATTCAAAATAATATAAAATTTTATAAAATAAGCCTATATGGCTACTATATTTACTATACTAAATATTTAATATATCAAAATATAATAATTTATATGATTATAAATATGATAGATACCATGCATGTTGCTGTCATGTGTTTATTGTAATTATTAATTAGGTGAAACAACAAATGTATTTATCCTAAAAAAATGTACATGAAAATATTAAACTTTGACAGTAAGTTATTAGCTCAACTGCTCAAGCCTCAAATTACTATAAGAAATAAATGTATAACACCGCCATTGTATAGTTTTGTTTGACACATTCCGACTCTGTAGTCTGAAACTGTCATCTATAAAACCGTTTGTTTTATTTTAACGATTGGTAAATTAACTTTATACTACTTTTAAAGTTGACTTGCTTTTATATGAATCAATTCAATTTTAATTTCAATTGTAACTTAGTGTATGTATGATTAATAATGGTGAAAAAAGTAATATATTATATAATATAATTTAAAAAAAAAAAATCAAAATGTAAATCAGCGTGTGATGGGTATTGTGTATTGGTCGGAAATTTATATCCGTATACATTTCACCCAGAAGTCAATACGTCATGAAATGTCGCATCTGGACTTTGTTATCGTTTTGAGTTATTTACATAAAATAATGGATATAACGTTTAAATTCATTTTTATTTACAATTTCGTAGTGTAGTATCCGAAAAGCTAAATATTATACAAATATTGTCCTTTTAGCGAGATTCATATTGATATCAATATAAACATCAAATATAAAATAATGAATAGTATATTCGTATTCAAATAATAATGTCACATTATATAACTAAATGGTATGCAAAAATTAATTTATATAAGGTGCATTACTATGCGATATATTATGATTTATGCGCTGCTTGATTGCAAACATTTTCAAATTATTGGAAATCAATGATAAATCATTGACTTAGGAAATCAGTTTTGAACAGATCGCAGGTTTTACAAATGATGTTGCTTAATATTAGTTCATATATCAGAACTTTTTTCTTCCTGCTGTTTATAGTTTCCGAGCACATCAATAGTAGTACTTATTAATATTTAATAGTATTAATAGTTCATCAATATTTTAAAAATGAAAAAGGTTTCTGAACAAAAGAAATAAGCTAATATGTTGGATTCTAGTTTTTTTTTTGTATATTGTATAATATTATCGAGAATCATAATTTTTGGAAAAAAATGTTTAAATAAGCTATTTTCATATTATATATTAGGTATTACCTACTCGTGATAAATATGTATAGATATGCCGATATGCGTAAGTAAGTAGATCTAGATGTACATATCTATCTACGACTCGACGAGATCTATAATATTATATTCGAATATTACAGTGCGGCGTATCCAGGATTTTATTTCATGACGGGGGGGGGGGGGGGGGGGGGTATTAACTAGAATCCATCATAAGTTTAGCATGCTGATGCTGTGGCCTGTGGTTATTTGTAACATTTTTAACTTTTGCAACAATACCTTCATTCAAATTACAACTTTAACACACTGCAGTTACATCTATGTACTATGTTTAAAACAGCTGAGCACTGAGAGCATTTTTACATTTTTCTGAAAATTCTGAGAGGACTGCACCAGCCCCCGCAGCCCACTGACAAATCCCCCTCCCACAACGAACCGCGTATATACATCGCGTATACTATATCGGATTATTTGTGTCAAGAATCTGACGAGCGGGTGTACAATGTAACATTGCATATTGTATAATATTTAAATTTCAAACGTATAGGTATTTCTGTATTAGGTATATTTGATATCACTTATGCAACATACTCGGGCGCGGGTCGGTCGCTATTTCGCGTCGAACAGAGAATATTGGCGAAAATTAAAAAAATACTCTTTTCGGCCGCGATACGCGTTGGTATTTGCACAATTATGTGTGTATATGGGGTGGGGAGGGGAGGGGGCTGGTATATCATATTATACCATTATATTATATATTATTATTGTTGTTGTTATTATTATTAATATAATGTACAGTACGTGAGATGACCGTTTTTGGGTCGGCGCGTTGAATGGACTGCAAAGGAGACGGCGCGGCCGTGGCAACACGTAAATGAATGGAACGGTATATATACATAATACGTGTTCTATATACGTAGTATTTTTTTATTATATTAAACGAAACGGTCACTATATAATATGTACCTATATGATATGGGTGACATAAAAATTTCACCCAAACAATTAGAGCTCGCGACAAATAACCTCTTGCAGCATGTACTGCAGCCGTCGCTGCACCGGACCGTCATCATACAATGTAATATATATGATTATATAGGTATGTATACGCACGCGCAGTGAATCGGATTGTAAAAGTATATAATAATAATAATAATAATATGTACAACGATATAATAACAATATCCGCATATTATATATATTATTATAACATATAAAGCGTAGGTAGGTGGATACAATACACCAAAATCGTACAATATAAATTGTATATTATATAATACGCGTTTTATATGTTACATTTAATTTGTATACAGAGTATTCATCGTACAGCGTAGGTACCCGCCCGGCTGCTGTATATTATAACATATACTTAGGTATATTGTATGTCCCCTACCGCCCGCCACTGTTTCTGCAGAAGGACAAGGACTGAAATTATAAGGTCGATTTGTATTTTATTTTAACGAGATGACGAGCAAATAAAAATTGGTCAAATACTGGAGATTAAGAAATACTGTTTAACTTGAAACCCATAAAGCTAAGAAATTTGCTCGAACGCGCTCAATCCGTTGAACTCGAGACTGTATATAGTATAGCCTGCAGAGTGTGAGTTCCAGACACGCAATAGAAGTAAATACAGAACCATACTCGAGTATGTGCCCATGGTCCCAGGTCCTAACTATATAGAGCACAAAATAGAGCTCAATACAAGTTTAAATATTCTGAACTCTTAAGTAGCAACTGTATTTATATATTATATAGAACCCAATAACTTCGTTATGAGATTATGGGTTTGATGAATAACAAAACCCAGATGAAAATCTTCGTTACCTGCAGGTTGCGTACCGGAGGAAAGTATACAAGAATAGTTGTACGCCATTAACATAATTTATAGATATTAATTGTGCGAAGAGAACGTCATCGAGTAGGTAAAAAGACATTGAAGTTTAACTGTTAAAATTATTGCCCTAAATATAAATCGGGCGGCCGTCTCGGATAATCGAGTGCGAAGTAACACGAAAGTCTTTAGTCGACTGCGACTTAAGTCGAGCTCACGCGGGGGTGTACACCGTGAATAAAATCGTATTTAAAAATAATATATAATATGGATCGGAATGAAAATAAAAATTTTATATTGGCACGTAGAGCGCTGTATGCCTGTGTGCAGCGATCGCTCTGTATATACCTATACTATGGACCCTAATAGTGCGTTATACCTATACAATATTATTATATACCTTCGCATTATAAATTTATATTATATATTATTATATATGCATACATATATATATATATAAGCGAGGTACATCTGTCTTATTATGTGTGCATTAGCCGTTGTGCATGCCGCATGCGCGTATATACATTATATAGGTATATAGTATATACTATATATAGGAACTACCTATAATAAATAATATTTCGGAATGAGAGAATATAATGTACCGACGGGACGACGATGAGGGGGTTATGTGTTGAGGGGGATCGGCGGCGGCCTAAGGATTTATTTTCTATAGGCGTCGTAACCTATTTTCGGCGGGGTACGTGCCTGGAAATTTATTGGTTTATGATAAAGCGTACACCTGGACACACCGCACGTCGCGGAAGCCGCGGCCTCATCTGCTGCAGTCGCGTTTGTTGTTTTTTTTTTATTGGCTTTATATCGTTTGGACGAATTGCGTTATTGTTGATACGATAATATAATATATATATATATAGTTGCGGAGACTGAGTGAGAGAGTAAACTGCGGCATGTATACTTTTATATAGGTATGGAAATATGAAATAATAATATATATAATATAGATCATCGCTGCGAATTGATCGATTATGGCACACCGCCTATTGTACTCGTGCATTGTTGTCGCAGTACATTATTGCAAGATATTTTTATAGCGTCCGTGCCGGTAGACCAAAAATTAATCGTATTTAGGTATACTGACGAACACGTGAGCGTGCCATATTATGCACCTAATAGGTGATTTCATTTTCGTAAACAAGTGACCGGAGCGACCATGTCGATGAAATGGATGGCTGGCCACTGAAATAGCGCTTGCGCCTATATATTATATTACGCCCGCCGTAGCGAAGAAGGTCGTATCTCTGTTTTTACAAATGTTTTTTATTTTATTGTATAGAACGCATAGATATATGTAATATGTATATATATTGTATATGTCTATGATAGAACGTCTTTGATTGTTTTATACTACAACCAGTTTCGAGGAAACTACACAAAAATAGTTATGACAACATAAAAAAAAAAAAAATTTATGAAAACAGAGATACAACCATCTTCGCTGCGGCGGTCAAATTTAGATCATAATATTGATATAATTATCCGTGGAAAATAAGGTCTGACACGACTTTTCACACATTCCTTTCCGTATTAACAATATAATCTGTTAAAATCTTACTCTGGATGACTGGATCCGCTAATAGCGTAGTTATCAGCTAACATCTACTCAGTGCCGGCGCTACAATTATTTACACCCTCGGCGAAACCATTTCTTTGCAACCCTCTTCCAATTTGAATTATATTAATATCGTTGAGGACCCTTAAAGCAGGCGAGTCGGGTGTAGGTCCTGATCACCCACCCCTCACCGGCCCTGAATTTACTGGCTACTGTGGTTATATACCCGAGGGCCAGGGCCGTAACTGAAACAAATTTAACTGGGATCCAATATTATTATATAGCTGATAGATACAGTATATCCAAGATACTGGAAATTCATCATTGTTACGTTCAAAATATAAAAACTCTTTATTTTCTTTATTACCTACTGCTTTCAAAAAAATATAAAATTGTTCTTAATACAATAATAGTCGATACACAATATTCAGTATTCACAGGACCGACTCAAGCGAAAATAGTGAACTTTACAAAGCCAAGTCCTGTACACAAGCCGCGACCAGTCGCCGGAATATCGACCCCGTTATTCGGTCCACAAAATCGGTCGGCACAGGCGCGGATTCAGGGGGGGGGGGGGCAATGGGTGCTCGGGCACCCCCTGTCGTCTAAACCACTAATAAAATAAATTTGTAAAATAATCTAAAATATAAAGATGTAACCATTTTTTTTTTTAATTCTGATCGGAGCGATGTGTAGCTGATGTCTTTTTTTTAAATTTTTTTCTTTGTTTCTGTCATCGCCGTATTTGGGGCAGTACAACTGCTTTGATTTTATTCAACAGTATCTCGATCGATAAAAAAGTGAATTTAGTTTCTTCATTCAGAAGGTCAAAATTTAAAATTACAATAGTTTTAAAAGCGCCGGGAAAAATAAAATTAAAATTAAAGAAAACGGGAATTTTTAAGCAAAATCGGTTTTCAACAAAATCAATTCTGGTTTTTGGTGTAACTCAAAAACAAATAACCTGCAAATACATGCAATTTTCACTGATTGTTTATATTAGCATTTTCTATACACGATAAAATTTTCAAAATATTTGTTTTGAACATTTTTAGTTTCCAATTTTATAAGTATTTTTTTCTATGAATGTCAATAACATTTTAAAGTTTAAAAATGTATTATATATTATTACAATGGCAATTGAAAAATTTTAAAAATTAAGTCAACATTTTTTCTTATAAGCATTTAAAGTTCAAATATTGACAAAATACATAAAAATCACGAAAATACACATGTGCAAATTATTTTGAGTTAGAAATTCATAAAAATTTTTATTTTTGAATCTAAAATTAGAAAATTTAATACAAGATTCCTCATTAGTACCTATGTCTACCTTTATCAAAAAAAAATATCTACCGGGAAGTTAAATTAAATTTTTACATCGTTAGGTACATATTTTCTGGATTTCTCATGTAGGCATGAGTACCTAGGCATGTAGCGACTTTCTTATTTTCTGTGCAAAATAATTAAATACTAAAGTACAAGGCTGGGCATTAACGAGTTAAAAATTAAAATTAAGTTAAAACGTTAAGTTAATTTTAATTAAGTTAATGAACTCGTTACTTTTTTTTTAAAATTAACTTTTAACTTAATAAGTTACTTTTTTTCAATATTAACGTGTTAACTTAAAGTTAATTTTATTCCAAAAATATCTAAATTAAGTTAATTTTCGTCCGAAGAATAACGCAAATTTTTTAATGTGTTTTTACTTTGATGTATCATTTTAAATTTACCCAGTAATTTTCTTGGACGTAAGGAAAAACTATCTAATAAACCATATAATATGACTGGATTTTTTTTTTTGCAAATTAGCAAATTTTAACTTTACACTAAGTTAAGTTACTTTTTTTTCAAAGTTAACTTTTAACTTAACGAGTTAACGAAAAAAATACGAGTAACTTTTAACTTAACTTAACTTAATTATTTTAAAATAACTTAACTTAAGAAGTTAAAAAAAATCGTTAACTTGCCCAGCCTTGCTAAAGTATACAAGGTGATTTACCAAGCATGCTCACCCCCATATTTTTTCTTTTTAATGGCAATTGACTTTTATATTTATGACATTGCAGGCCTTTGGCTTTGGAAATGAAAAATAATTTGCAAACATATCATTATCAGTTTTAGTTTTATCTCCTTACTATTGTAGACGTTTGACAGAGTGAATCTATTCTGTATGCCTGTTGAGTTTCTTAAAATACGAATCAAATTTTTCTTTGGTCTGAACGAGCCTAAAGGCCAAATGGCCAATAAAAATTAGTCAACAGACATATACAACGACTTAAGATATGTTGTGTAAAATACTAAGACATGATGTAGCAAAGGCGTATCCAAGAGCTGCCTCCTGCCTCCATATCCAAAAAATAAATCAACTTGGTTAGGACCTGAGTATTCCGAGCTAAAAGTAAAAAAATTCGAGGGGCTCAACCGTTCAAGCCTAATAGTTACGAGTTTACGACATAGGTTATAAACCTGCTAAACCTACATTTTCATATAGAAAAATAATTCTCATAAAAACATATTTGAACATGAACAATAAAACGTTAAACTATGGGATTAATGCTTATGATATTTGAATAAAATATTAATTTAAATGGATACTAAAAAAGAGTATTTTGAAAATATTGTAAAACTTAAAGTTAAGAACATAACCTGTGTCCCTATGTTGGCTATTTTATGCTATTTTAATTTGTATGTAAGTTATGTAATTTCGTAACAATGCGAACGTAGGGACAGGAGTAATGTTTTTAGCAATACAAATGTATAAAGTATAGACTATATAATATGCAAATATTTATCTATGTTAACTGGATTGAGCAAACAATGTTGAAAGTATGATGAGAGGTAACTCAATTATAATATGCTTATGTTTATATACATAAAAAAAACTTAAAACTATGAGACGATTGGCCGTTTTAACATACTACGATGTCTTCAATTACAATAAATACAATGAACTTGAACAAGGGACGTGCGGGCTCCTGTTACGTGGCAAGTCCATTGATTAAGCCGTACTTTTCGATGCCAAATATTATATCGTTAAATACTGAAACGAAAATTCAAACGCCGTCCGCCACGACAGTCCCGATTAAGTCGAAATCCCTACCAGAAATCAATGTAGCGGTGCCGATCACTTATGCGGATCTACAGGCTACGGATGTTGCAATAAAGGTCCAAATGGTAACCTGTACGAACACGGTCAACTCTAAGAGCCGATCTCTTGTCATGTCTTCAACAATTACATTGAACGACATGGATTTGGACGTGGCCAAGAGGCGTGCGAACTTTTACGCTGCAAGTCGACTGACCGAAGTGTATTGTTTCATGCCTGCAAATATCATGTTGATGACACCCGAAACGGCAATCCAAGTGTCGTCCGCCATGATTAGTCCCAATGGAGCTGAAGACCCCGACAAAACTCAATGTTGCGATGCCGGTCACCTGTGTGAAACTACAGGATACAATAATGACTGCATAAATGACTGCAATAATGAACCGGGTGGTAACCACGAACATGGTCAAACCCATAAGAAGCGATCATTTTGGAAACGCACCAAAAAATTCTTCAGGCGATTATTGTGCTGCGCGTAGTTCCGAGCAATTGCTGTTGTGCCATTGCAGATGTATAGTTAATATACCGTCTAGGTACTATCTACAAAAATTATTTCTATGCTCTGTCGAAGGTGTATAAAATGTATAAAATGTATAAAATTCATAAAATGTATAAAATGTATGAAATGTATAAACATTTTTAAATAATTATACAACATTTTGAAGCAAAATGAAATGTTTAAATAATAATTTGTGTCACCAACACATTATTAAGTTATTTATGTTAGAGGTATATTATTATGTATAAGTTACATTTTTGATAAATATTCCTGTATGTTATGTAAAAATATTTGAAATAATCATAGGTACCTACTGTAAATTGTATTAATTTTGCACAAATATATATTTTCGTTGAATAATTCAATTGGTTTATTTTTTTATATATTATAAGTAAATGCCAAAACGCTATGTAAAATTAATTTATAGCGTGTGAAAATATTGTGGATAGTTATTTTGATTTTTTTGTAACTGCTTTGAAAAAAATGTACGTGAGTGACCTGAAATTAAATTTAAGCATTTTGACCGAAGAACAAAAATTGTTATTTTTTGACTTAACAATATTAATATTTTTTAACTTCCATTAAATAAACTTATACGAAATTTTGTATCAAATGTTCAAGTCTAAGGTGGTTAAAGTTAAAATATCTTGCAATTTTTTGTAAATTTTATGAATTTCGTAAAAATTTGAAATTTAAACACTATCCAAAAAAATTAATTAAGTATTTTTAATATTTTTTAATTTCTGTAGGAACAACATATGAGGTACTTTGTATTTCACTAAAAATGTTATTATGCTTAAAACAAATACAAATAACATTATGATAACTTAACTGTCTTAACTATTTAATTTAAAACGGGAGACTCAATTTAAAACTGACTTGTTATTTATACTCGTAAAAAAATTTTATCTAAATAAATAAAAACCACGAGTAAGTTACTAAGTTAGAAAGTTAAAATCGATTTTTCTTTGACTCGTTAATGACTAGATCTTGGGTAGTTGGGTTATAATTATAATTTATTATAGTACCTAGTTATCACGCCGAGGACTCCAAACATTACCTCAGTACATCTATAAATCTATTACGAGTACTTTCGTCGCTTAAATTACGAGTGCACCTCTTATTATTTAGATAATTACTATTGCATCGAGATATCTCGAAGACCAAAAAGAATAATAGGTATACCATCAGCATGGTTGTGGGTATACATAACATATTATAGCAATGAATATAGTGTAGATGTCGGTCATTCAACCACAGACAATAAGTCGAGTGAATGTCAAATCATTTTCAACCTAATATTAAATCATTCAATTTCTTTTACTCTCCTCCCTTATTAGTGTAATTACTAAACCATATATTTTCTTTATCAAAATCAAGTTCTTTCAAAAATCTCTCCTTGTACTTTGGTAGAAGTCATTGCACGTACTATTATATAGTATCCAGAAGGTACCTACATATATTTATCGTAATAGAACGATTATTATTGTCACCTCTTATTATTATTATTGTCGGTTCGTCGTCGAAGTGTAACATGTCGACGCCACGTGGTGTACGAGCGTACGCGTAAGGCGAAGGTGGTAGCAGTTAATTTATTCTTTAGAAAGTCGATAACGGACGATGCACCGCACACACGCCCGGTTTAAAAGTAAAAACCTACTATAATCGTATACATCTTATGTATTTTTTTAGATTTTTTGGTAACAGAATTAACTACTTACGTGGAATCTTGTTTTAAATTTTCAATCGTCCTTAGATATAAAAGTTGAACATTTTATAAATTTTTAACTACGAAATAATTATTCAAATTTAAATTTGATACATTTTGTCGAAATTCGATTTTTAAATGCTTATAAAAAAAAATTGTGCCTATGTATTTTTAATATTTTTCAACTGCTGATGTAACAATATATCAGGAGCCTTGTATTCATTTTTTACACTTTTTGTCCCAACAGATAAAACTTTATTGATATTTATAGAAAAAAAAACTAAAAAAATTTAAAACTGACAATGTCCGTAAACAGCTCAAAAAGAGTCAAATTATTTTCAAAATTTTATCGTATATAGAAAATACTAATATAAAAATTCAGTGAAATTTTCAAGTATCTACAGACATTCGTATTTTAATTACAATAAAATAAGAAAATCATTACGTGAGATATCGAGTGAATATCAAATGTTGTAAAAATATGAATTTCAAACGCTCATAAAAATTTAATTTGACTTGCTTGTAGACATTTTTTTCTTAAAAAAGGTAGAAAAACTTATGAGGAATCTTGTATTACATTTTTTAGATTTAAAAAGAAAATTTTTCATGAATTACTAACTAAAAATAATTTGCAAATTTTCGTCATTTTTACGTATTTTTGTCAATATTTGAACTTTAGATGCTTATAAAGATAAATTCAGTTCGGCTTTATCGTCCAACACGAACACACGTACGTCGTTACGTTCCGTTATCACCGCTGTGAAATGCTTCTATGTTGTAGATGTTTTCTTTTAAATAATAATGAACCAAAACAATAATGTTTCTATTATTTGATATTATTCTTGTATTACCTAAAAGTTTATAATTTGGTTTGTTCAAATTTTCAGTTATTTTTTATTTTTTTTTGTTATGTACTTTGAAACATTACTACCTATTTATATTCAATATATATTATTATAAGTTTATAATTTGGTTTGTTTAAATGTACAGTTATTTTTTTTTGTTAAGTACTTTGAAACATTACTACCTATTTATATTAAATAGGTATATATTATTATAAGTTTATAATTTGGTTTGTTTAAATGTACAGTTATTTTTTTTTTTTTTGTTAAGTACTTTTAAACATTACTACCTATTATTAAATTATTATGTTTAAACTAAAAAAATAAATGATAAAGTGCATTATCAAAGTTATTTAATTTTAATAATTTCCTATCACTTATTAGTTATTAAATATTGTTACCGGAATTTTAAATAGTGAATATTTATATAAATTATTTAAATATTTATGTAAATATCATTACCTATTATTATTTATTTCTATTAAAAAAGAAACAATACATTTGATTTGTATTTTTAATTTAATTTATTTTAATTGTATTCATTAGGTAAACTAATAATGAATTATTAAAAAAACATAATATATGTAGGTATAAAGAAAATTTAGAGTCAAAATAATTTTGAAGTTTTGTTTTTTGACATCAAATTTTATGGTGTTTTGAAAATTGCCCTTTATTTAATTTAAAAAACATATTTTTGAAATAACATTTAATTGACTTATAAAGTTACATAATATTCACAACTGTTATGAAATTTAGATGTGTTACATAATAGTATGAATTATCTAGTATACTTTATTCACAGTAGGTTTGTAATAAATATAAAGTAGGTAGGTACCTCACATATTAAAAAAAAAAATGATATCTTTTTTTTTATCTGGATAATAATTGTTGATTTTTTTATCTTTATCTAGATAACTATTCTAGCAATTATTTTTTATCTTTATCTAGATATTTAAAAAATTATCTTTATACAACACTGGACTTAAACACGCTGACATAGTACCACGTGTCGGTAATTCCTAATGAATACAATATAATAGGAATTACGAGTATTTATTCAAGTGTTTATTCATACTGCTGTTCTCGTTTCTGTATTTAAAATATTATACTAAGCGTCTGCGTCTCAGCCACTAAGGTAGTCAGGTGTACATTAAAATTAATGACAAAAACTACAAATTCTGGTAAGATTTTATAACTGCTGCAAAGACCGGGGGCAAACCATATTTACTATTTTGGCCCTAACACTCATAATAATACACAGCCGGTGGCGCCAACTTAATTTTTATCATGGTAAACATGCAGAGGTGTCAAGCATATTTCAAAAAAGTTGTACCCTGTGCTTAATATGCTTATTGAAATAAAGCCAAAAAAATGTTATTGGTTAGGTGTCTTTGCCATCAGTCACCGCCCCCACCAAAGCCCTAATTTCAACCCGGAGTTTCAGTTGACACCCTTGTTCACTTCTTTTGTGTAACGCTAGACTCGCGAATTAAAATACGACACCCTTGTGCAGTGGCGGATTCAGGGGG
>NC_042494.1:157771059-157779366 GCF_005508785.2 Acyrthosiphon pisum
AGATAATGTTGTTACCTAAAAGTTTGATAATAGGTCAATTCACTCTAAAATCAAAAATTACAGTACCCTATTGAAACTAGCGAACGAAAATTTGCTATAACGTACGTATGTAAGACGGAGACAACACATGCGGGTGCGACGTCCTCTTAATACAAAACATTAAACAACTTTTAAAATAGAAATGTAGTTAAGATGAACTTAACAGAACTCAGAAATGATAAATTGGTAATACATTTATAGTTAGTATGTAGTATTTAAAGAATATTCATTTATTATTATCATTATACAATTTTAACTTCAATGGAATTAAATGGTTTAACTGCAAAAAATCGGAAGACCAATATAATTAAATGTCCTCAGAATGTGCGCCCCCCCCCCTCAGAAAATTTCTGGATCCGTCCCTGCCCTTGTGCGTACTGCATCAGTCATTGACTCGTAAAAGGAAATCTGAAAATTAAGCTATCAAATTAAAAATCATAACCGCAATGCTATCTATCGACAAACGTAAACCGAAGTTTTGCGCACGCGTTGAAAAGTTCAACCATGACAGCTAGTGGTCAGCTATATTATGAAAGTATCAAACTATATTATATTACACCCACGTTAAACTTGGTTTGGTGTGTTCTCGTGTAGGTAGCTCTCCGAACTTGATCATGTTAGTGTCCTCTAGATATTAAATATTTCGTACTTTTTTCCAAGTATTAATTAATGAACTTGATATTTTTAATCAATTTTATTGGTTTAGTGGTTTCAATAATTGTGGTCTACTTATAAGTTATAACTTAATCTGACATTTAATATACCAATCGATTAATATATCCACGTCTAGTCAGCTGGTAATTATAATAATATTAAGTACCTATAATATATTTGGTAAGTAGGTACACAATAAAAAGTATAATATTAATATATTGTAAAGAATAAAATATATCATTCATGGGTTGATAACTATAAGTACTTTATTTTACTGTAGTGTGCTGTTTGGTGATTTTGTAATATTTACTTCACTATTGATTGTTTAAAATGGAAACTTATAAAAAGGGTGGACCTGAGAAAATCAGAGAAAGAGAAAAAAGAAACTCTTTAGGCTCGGTCAAACAGAAACTAGAAAGCAGTCTGCCATGATGTACGGGTACACTGTCCGTGCGGTTGTATTATTTTACAGTGTCCGCTCGGACAGATCGCTTTGTGTTTCAGTGTTTGACTGAGCTTTTGGAGAAATCAAGTTAAAGCAGTTTAAAGATCGACTTATGTTTTTCATCCATATTCCATTTTATGAGTCAGTTATTAGTTTTACTCTTAAAAATTCTGTATTTAAAATTATTAATCTTAAGTAGTTTCCTGAGAAAATTGAAGATGAGTGGAGGATGCAACCCTCATTTGTTAAAACATTGGTACCATATTTAAATATTTACATTTTGTAATGACGAAATGGTATAAGGCCCAAGAGCCGGTAAAAATATTGATTTTCCTGGCCGAATAGTTGCCCCAGTCCGCCCCTGACAGTATTAATTTATAGTTATAAAATATTTATAAGTAAATATTCATATTTGTATTCCATAATAATCATAGCGGAAAATAGGCCTGACACCACTGGTAACCGTAATTAGTTAGCTTCTCCACGACTTTTTTGCTATAAATATATAAAATGAGGCTATCTTTGCCACAGACACATGTGAATTGTTTCGAGATAAAAATGTGGGAGGAAATTAGCAGCTTGCAAAGGAAGCGATCTGTTTTTTTTTTTTGCGCCTGAGTTATAATATCAAATGCTGCAAAACTTTTCCCCCTTATTCTATTAAAAACTGCAATTCCGCCACTGTGAATCGGTCCACCTTGACTAAATTATTAATAGGTACCGAATACCGATAAACTATAAAGAAAAATTATAGCTATAGTGATACCATGGAAGTATATATAGGACTCTGACACGCCATAACGGCATAGAATGGTTATTAATAGATATTAAAATTATTCAATAGTGGTAGGACTTGCAGTGAGGTCCATAATAACAATAATAATAATATCGTGTCCACGTTTACGTGATCCGGCAATAATAAAATCATCGGTTAATTACTTATTAGTTATTATCAACTGTTTTATTTTCAAAACACATTGTTTAATAATATTATGCATAGATATTGTGTTTCGAAGACGATTAGATAAATACGGTAAACGGCAATGGTAAAATATGACACTAATTAATTTTAACTAATTTTAATTACTAAATATATGTAAATAATATTATACATATAGGTACTATATTAATTTTATTAAAGTGTTATCAGTCATAAAATATGTAGGACGTAGGTATTGTTAAACGCGGCCCGCCCGCCATTCGGCTATTATTCCACGAATAATAAAGTATGATTAATTATTTTTGCTACCGACACTGCTACCACTTCAGACATTCTGGTAGGGAGCTGCGACCTGCGGTAACTAATACATAATATTATACCACGCCGCTGATCCCGAGTTCAACGGAGGTGCAGATACCAACTCTGTGCCTGCCCCTTCACACACGCCACTGATTATTGGTAATACATTTTTACACTTGATGCCTGATCATTCAATGTTTATATGTGTCTGCAGGTGAGTTCTGAAAGTCCGCTGGCAGGCTGTCCCCGCGAAGATCAGGATAAAATATAGGTATACAATTTGTGTAATTTTCTGTATGAATATACCCTGTTCCAAAAGAGAAGACACCAGGCGGCCACAGACAAAACCGGTTTTGCTACGTAAATCTGTTGTCTTCTCTTTTGGAACAGGGTATAGATTATAACAAGAAGAATTGTTTCAACAGTTATGTAGATTTCGGGTTAATCAAGAAAAAATTCTTTGAACAATTCTATATAAAGGTGCGTATACTCACTCAATTATTCAGCAATAGGTACATCCCGGTGGTTTTAGAATCACTAACTTATGATGCATTACCAGTAGAAGCCAAATGTGGAATGTGAGATGAATAGTGCATACCTATATCCACTCTTTATATACCTAGGTACTACTACTGTTATTATTGTCCATTAAGTAATAAATAATAACGTTAATATTACTATAGGTAAGTAATATTATTCCTTGTAGGGTTTAAAGGAGTTATTCTAATATTGGTTTGGAAGTAGAAACAATAAATGAGAATTTTTGAATTTATATTATTTATATTTATAATTTATGTTCTTCAGTAATATTTTAAACTATGAATAACCAATAGATACTTTCTTAAAATATGAAATTGATGTGTTTTCATAACTCTAAAAGTAAATAACATAGCTAATTATAATAATTATTTCATGTTTGCAGTAAAAATGTCTGTACTTCAATATCAAGAGGACAGTGATTTTGATAAAGCATTTAAAAATTTATTACAACCTATTGAATCAATTACAAAAATAGACTCATGTGAAATTCTTCAATATGATCTTATTAAGGTAATAAACCCCAATGCAAAAAAAAAATAACATGTTATATTATTTGTAATGAATCTTTTATGTTAGGAACTGGATTCATATAAAAATCACTTGAAAAAATCTCCAAACGGTAATTCCTCAGTCTTCGTAGAAGCTGCTATAATCCTTCAAAACACTTCACTTATTTATCAAAAAAGGGTTGATGCGACAATCAATGCCATGATGAATCTTATTGGGAAATTTCGATCTTAGTGAGTTATAATGTAACTTTTTTTATATTATCTGGTCTTATGCTCTAACCAAATTTAAAGAACGGAAAATAAATTTCCCTTTAATTTTGGAATTTGCCATTTGGCGCTAACTTGTGAGATATTGGGTACACAATCAAAGTACAAATCTATTTTTTTTAATTCAATTGTTCCACATTTTATTTTATTGATATAAATAACTGTGATATTTTATTATCCATTTTCTTTTAAGAAGAGTTTTTCCCAATTTTAATTTTTCATCTCTTTTTAGGGATACCCATTAGACCTCATAACATAAGCTTTTCAATATTTGACATTGCTTACTTTTTCTCTTAGCTATTTATTTTTGTAGTTGGATTCATCAGTTAAAGATTTTAAAATATAATTTCTTATGTGTAACATAAAGCAGATATCAATATATCAATAATAATTATTTTCTACTAATATTACGATTTGGTTCCAAAAGTAAATAATACTAAAATATATTTGTTTGATATAACAGTAAATTAAATGAAAATATTGATCCAGATTATACAGAGAAGATGGTAGGAAATAAAAAAAAAAAAAATGATAAAAAATTAAAATGTTATTCTTTTTTTGGACCAATTGAAGGTCACATTGTTGGAACATGTAAGTTGATATACCATAGTATATTATTGTTAAATTACTGTCATTAAATAATATGAAACTTGCATTACACAGTGAAAAATTTTGACTGCAAACAAATTAATTTGAGGAAAAAACCACTTGTAACAAAAATTGTATTGAACACTAATATAAAAGTAGATAATAAGTACAGTAAATTATTACCCTATATTTGTAATGCAAATAAAGAAAATATTGGAAAAAAATATGAATTTAAGTAAGAATAGTTATATTAATACAAACAAATAATTAATTATGTGATTATACTATTTTTACTTTATACATTTTTTTTTCCAAGGATAAATTTTCCATTGGATTGTGATTTGGCTGTAAATGAAGAATTTAATTGTCCCATCGAAAAAGATTCAATATCTAAAAGTCCTATCAGTTATCGAAAGAACATTAACTCAGTATAAATTTATAATTATTAATATTTATTTTAAATAAACGAGGAATTTTTTTAACATGTCATAATCATAATAATATTTTTAATAATTTAGTTACCAGTGAATTTATTGGATGTTGATGAAATTCTTCCATGTGCTCCCAACTCAGAAATTATTGATCAGAATGTATTCAATGAAGTGTTTGTTACTAACAAAACTTTACAGAAGTAAATAAAAATAACTTGAATTTACACTTACACTTTTGTAATGATTCATCATGCTTGTACATCTATAATACTTATTATTTTATAGTCCAATACATATGTTAAATGTTAATCAAATAACTCAAAATGATGATTATGATGATGATCCAAGAGCTCAGGTTTTAAATTCCAAGTGTAATAATTGTATAAATAAGCCTTATGTGAAAAAAAAGGACCATAAAAAAAAAGTAAGCCAGCATTTACCATACTGATAATTTTTGCAGATTCTAGGACATCCATTCTTCAAAAGTAACTAATATTAATTTTGGTTCGCTTATTTTCGATTATAATGAATTATTAATGATGGATAATTTAAAAATGTATAGCAACAGAGATGAAAACTAATTTTATTAAGTTGAGGATCCATTTAAGGTATTAAACCATTAACTATTAAAATTCTAATTTTTGGATATTAATAATAATATACATTTTAGCTACCTTTTTTGCATATAAACATTTTTAAAAATAACTAATTTGATAATAGCCGGCTTACAAAGTATCTACCAATTCGCAATATTTTTCAATGGATAATCAAACGGAATCTGATATTCTATTGAGTTCTGTTTTTAAGTTTTATTTGGATATACAATTTTCTAGGATGGAGAAATTTTGTCACCTATGCATATGAATACTGATTTGCATCTCTTAGTTGACGATGTGGAAATGGAAGAAATATTGAGGATTGGTGGTATGTTTTAAATGTATTATATATCTATTGGGAAGTTTTTTTTTAATTGCCTGCCCCATTTTTCTTTAGTTCGAGTAAGCAATATTTAATTTAAATTTGTTCATAATTACTGATACCACATTAGGGTTTAAATATAGCAAATGATGATAGTTTTATTATTTGTTGAATTTATTTAAGAATCGAATCAAAATGTCCAAACTTATCAAAGAAATACAATAGATTTGCAGAACTATGAAAATAATAAAATGGAAACGGTAACTTGAATTCAGCACTGTCCAAAAGAAACTTTATTTAATTTCCAATTTATTATTTTAGATGAATGAACAATTAGAGATGCAAAATCGAGTTCTACAGTGGCATGATAATCTTCGGCCAATATTAGAAAAAGAAGAAAAAATGATTGAATTTGATGTACATGAATATGGAACACGTATATTAAGCTGCTTTAAATCTATTGGGGAACAAAAGTTGTTCAAAGATTTAGTTGGAGGGTTAGACAAAGTAGAAGTTGCTCGATATTATTTGTCTTTGTTAATGATGGTATTAATATTTTTTTTTTTAGTTTTTTTCATTTAAATTAATATAGTCTTATTGTATTAGATTAATACAAATAATTTTGAGGTATCAAATCATATTTCTGGAAATGATTTATTGATAAAACTATTAAAAAAGGAGCGCCACCATGAAGAATTACAAGTTAATATTGGGAATCAAGTGACCCAAAATTCACAATAAATTAACTATATTGTACACATTTTTTTTTATTTAATTTAATCATAGCTATGATATTAGTTAAAAATAATTATCTACAATAATAGGTTCATATGTTTTATTCTTTGTTAGACGAAATTATTATAATTGAACAAAATTAATTTTATAATTATAAATGTTAATCTATTTATCTTTAAATAAAACAAATATAATATAATAAGATATGGTATAATGTGTAGTTTTATTAAATTAAATATACTAAATTACTAAAACTAAAGAATAATAAAACTTGTGGGAGTACTAAATAATGTGTAATAACTAATTATTTTTAAACAAAATAGTTAAGTTATTGTATATTTAAAAATCAGGTGGCGTATGTTGTAAATTATCTTTTGAATGTCTTGTTTGTAATATTTATCTAGGATTAATGTAGAGAAAATTATATACTTTCATCAGTTTCAGTCTAAGGATACTCTGCAAGGTCCATGATCGTCACTTTTATTTTTAAATAAAAAAAATATGATTAAATACTATTTTATCTAACCAGTGATCATATTGTTTTATTAGCTGAAAATATCCAATTACCGATTATCATTTTAAAAATGTGTTTAGATATTTTACGACTTGTTAAAATTATTTAAATTTTGTCAGAAACTCAAATTATTTATTACTGATTAGTTAATAGTTTTACAATTTGTATATTGTCTACCTTGTATAATGGATGGGAAAAAAGTATTATTATTTTGACAATGGTTATACTCAGGGTTTAAAACCGGTAATCGGTTTGTAACGAAAACCGGTAAAAAACCGTAAATTTAAGAACCGATAACCGCTTTTAGTTTTGGAATGCTGGAAGCGGTTATTGGTTATCGGTAATCAGGGTAAATATTTAAATGTTAAAATCAAAGCAGTTACCTCATATTTTCAATCCCTGTTTTATAACCAAAACCTAAACCTTTATTCCCGACCAAAAAAATTAACGGTTTTTTCGTAGAATTTATTACTTGAATTATGTCATGAAAGTTGAATTTAATTTTCAAGCTATTTTTAAATTTTTTTCCCCAATTAATTGCCGTCGAGTATTGCTTATCTGTTATGAATATAATATATTCGTATAAGTCTATAGCTATAATATATTATAATACTGTCATAAACGTCGTCGCCTTCGTGCACTGATTCCTATTAAGAAATAATTGATGGAATAGGGGTTCAGTCCATTTAGTATTTACAACTATTTAGTATTTACGATATTTTTTTTATTGATCTTTGTTTCTTAGAAATATACACATTTATATACAGTGCCACAACTTACTATAGATAGAGGACCTTCCAAGTTTAATTTTAAGCAATTTGTTTAACATTTTTTAGTTTTTATCACATTATACTTTATTTTACATATATTTATAATAAGTTTAGTATTAAATTAAAACTCCCAGAGTCCAAACCCTCCTGGTTCTGCATTTGTTATTTATAGTGTTTGCTCCAAGGGTCGGTCCGAAGTCTAGCGTAGAATGCTCGATTTGCAGATCCAGATTTTGGGGTACTGTAATATATACAATATAACCAAAAAGGTCCGTGTCAATGTATCACTCTAAGTGTCATCTTGGAAAGTTATTATATTTAATTTTAGGTTTTTTACAGTATAAATAAGAAAATTATAAAAATAAAATTTTTTTATGCAATTTTTTTTTTTTTGATTTATTAAGATTGCCATTATTTTGATCATAATATGTCTTAAACTTTAAAGGAATTTAAAAAAATAAATATTTAAATTGATGGAAATCGACCAAATTAAAGCATATTAAGTTTTTGATTTTGTAATAACAATAGTTATATGTTATAAACCCACGAATGGGCCTAAATAAACAGTTGGAAAACTACGTAGGTACTCAATAAATCGTTATTTATACTAAAACCACTAAAATATTTTATATATTATTTTTTTATTATATTTTTATA
>NC_042494.1:157781024-157789420 GCF_005508785.2 Acyrthosiphon pisum
GTAGCGACCGCTACACCTAGTAATAGGGTTGGACGCCACTGGAGTGACCAGACTTCATCGGTCATCCACAGTGGCAACCTAGCTGATCACCTGCGGGGGCCTCGCTACTGCCGTCAATTTTAGCTGAAAAGACCTAAAGTGTTGACAAAATTAAAGTTAGCTAACGTTGTCCGATTTTGATTATGAAAAAAAATTTGAACTTACCAGAAAATTATCTATAGATCCTACAAAGCACTTTGTAAAACCTAAATTTTATATTATTGTGAACTGTAATTGAAAACTAGAAAATATCAACATTTATCTGAATCATAATTAAAATTAAAATTAATATTAAAAACGGAAAATGTTTCTTATACGATCTACAGACATTTTTCTTTTGAATTCAAATATTCCTATTATAATCCTAATTTTGTCGAGCATAAATTTGTAAGTAAATAACTATAACAATAAGTACTCACATAAAAGAATTTTATTTTTTTTTAAATAAAAGTGGTAACCCATCTGACTTAAAACTCGGTTAGCCGGCGACTTTCAAAAATTGAAGGGGCAGCCTAAGCACCATAGACTGCCACCGTAGACACGCCTATGGCCCTCGGGTATCAGGTTTTCGCGAAGTATTTAAAACAATATAATATTATTAATTTTTATATTTTATATACATTATAGACATCATATGTTTTATGCATTTAGCATACTTACATCTTTTTTAGTGTAGTTTATACCCTAGATGACTAGATATAGGTATTAAATGTTTTGCAATTATATATATTTTACTAAATTATTATTTTTCATTGTAATATAAGATAACAATACACTTTAAATCAAATTAGTTGTTATCAAGATTCAAGGCAAACAGTCTTAGTTTTAAGTTAAAACAAACTCTTTTCTGGACATTTTCAAAACGGATTATGCTTAAAAAAAATTGCACAGTTATCGTGACAGTCAGTACTCAGTTGCTAGATCAACCCGTGTGATATAAAATAGGAATTATTCTTGTTTTTTTCAAAAGTTTTTTCGAAAAACATGCAATATACTTAACGATGCATCGTCATAATTTTATATAGCTCATACAATTGATATATACATGGCATTTAAATTTTAGCGAAGTCCGAAACATCGGGAACGCCGCCTTCATATGACCACGATTTGAGAGGACGCACCTAAAACGTAACACTCGGGCATTTTATTGTGTCCGTCTTGGCGTCTTGTATAGGAAATTTACGATCAGCAGTTCACATTTAGCATCGCTAGTTTAAAAATTGGAGTGAATCGACCTATTATGAAACTTATAGCAAATTTACGCACTGCGGAAATGCGTAATACATTTTTTTTTGCTTCTCTTCTCATGCTTCGCTTCTCATATTTTCCGGTGGGAAAATGAATCTAGTTGGTGCATTGAGGAGGTTGAAATTCCCAGTACCTATATAGGTCTATAGTCTCCAAAACCAGACGTGAAAAACAAAAAAAAAAATAAGAAAAAACGGGAATATTTACAAATATTTTGGTTTTTGGTGTAAGTGGTGTAACTGCTAACTCTAAAATAAATTACTTTTGTACCGTAGATACGTCATGTAGTATTAAAAATATTTTAATTCGTGTTGAGCTATTTATAGGCATATGAAATGGTCGACTATTTTAGGTTTTTCTTAATAATTTATGTCAATAAAAAATGTTTTGCTCCGTCGTACCTATAACTTGAAAATGTAAATACCTGCAATACGTTCCTCGTGAGTCGCTGTTAGTGGAAATTAAATTAAAGTTGAACTTAAATCCACAATAGTTTTTTTTATGAGCGTCTGAAATTAGAATTTTGACAAAATTCGTAAAAATCACGAACATTTGCAAACTATTTTGAGTTAGAAATTCATAAAAATGTATATTTTTATTTGAAAATTGAATATATTATATGATTCCAATTTCCAGTTGTTCTACCCTTGACCCAAATAAAATATTTCAGAGCTGTAACTACTGTCATGCATTACTATAGGAATCATGTTTTTTAATTTCTTATTAACTAAATTAAATTTTTTTATCATTATTTCATAATAGACATGATTACCTAATACAAAGAATTTTGAGGTAACAAATCATATTTCTGGAAATGATTTATTGGTAAAACTACAGTGGCGCAATTAGACACTTGGGGGCCCTAAGTGGAAATCTTTAATACGGGTTGGCTCCGAAAATCCATAACCGATTTGGCTGATTCTTTTTTTGATGATCTTTTCATAATTAATTAAGCTTAATATGTAAGAAAATTTTAGGAAAATCCACTGGAAAAGTAGAAATCTTGTAAAACAGAAATACAACAGTGGCATCATCTGTCCAGCAAAAAAAAAAATGAGTTAAATAATAATAAAATAATTGTATTAAATAAAAGTTTTACTATTGCTAATTTATTTATATTTATAAGCCATTTTTAATGGGTAACGAAGTGCATGGAGTCAGTTACTAATTTCATAACATAAAAAATAATTGTATAAACTAAATTTTTTTTTAATATTATAAATTTATAAAATAGAATAAGTATTAATAATATTTCTAGTTTTTTTGTAAAAAATCATCTACAAAACGCTCTACAAAATATTGAGAAATACAATAGTTGAGAATATCAACTCTTGATAGTTTATATAACACATAATAATATTACGATCTAATGCAATTCAGATGTGCCAATATAAATTATATATTGAAGTATAGTATATTTTTTTATATACCTTTCATCGTCACCTACAATTGAATTATACAATTTTTTTTTAAAAATACCTACAAGTTTTGATATTTGACTCTCATTAAATCCAAACTGGTGGTTCTTTGTTCTTTTGCATTTCATTTAGCGAAACTACTTTCATACACTCTTCGTGTCAACATAATAATTCTACAAAGTGTACTGATATTACACAAATAAACTACTTAAAAATACTTCCTGATTACGTAAATAGGTAATATTATACTTATAAAGAAATATAAGTCTAATAAATCTTTTATAAATTCACCTTCACGCCCTCAGAACGTATCTAATATATAGATACTATTACTTTAGTCCATTGTCCATAAACAACACATATTCTAAAATAGTAAATAGGATAAATATATATGTATCATTAAAATTGAAATAATCTTATTATATTATATTCATATACGTAATTATTTATTATAAGTATAATTAAACACACGCGAAAGGCGCAACTAAATTAATTTGAAGACTTAACACTCAAGAGTCAAAACTGTAAACATTGTATCACATAATATTTTATATTATTAATTCATAGGTAATATTTTTGCAATTAAACATAGATGTGGGTGCCAGTGGAAATTCCCATTTATGATATATCCATCACAATGTAGTTACAAAAAATATGTATTGTTAAACATTATTTTCACATTGATTTAACACAAGTCCCTGTTATGATATAACACGAGTGTCGTGTAGGCTGTTGACTATTGTATACATTTTAGAACATTATTCTTGGCCTCCATTAATCCATGGTAATGATTTTATAATATTAGTAAATCAATAACTCGTGGTGTAAAAGTGTAATATAGGTAATCCATAAACTATTAATAATAACTATCAAAATAACAGTACTTATAGATAATTATAGCATAAGCATCTCATTTTAATGTAGATGTTTATAAAAAAATATAGCTATAATATATATAATAATAATAAAAAATGTATAAATAATATACAATGTGAAAAAATACTAAAAAACCAATTTTTATTTTGGGGGCCCCTGATTTGTAGGGTTTACTTTGCTAACTTACCCGCTAGTTTCACCACTGTAAAACTTTTAAAAAAGAGCGTCGCCATGAAGAATTACAAGTTAGTATTAGGAATCAAGTGACCAAAAATTTACAATAAATAAATTTTATTGTATACATTATTTTTAAATTTAACTTAATCATAGATATGATATTAGTTTAAAATAATAGGTTCATATGTTTTATTTGTTGTGAAACAAAATTATTATAATTGAATAAAAATTAATTTTATAATAATAAATCTTAATCTATTTATCTTTAAATAATACAAATATAATATAATAAGATATAATATAATGTGTAATTAAATTAAATATAGAAAAACTAAAGAGGGGTACTAGGAGTATTAATGTGTATACTAATAAATATTTTTAAAAAAATAGTAAACTTATTGTGTATTTAATCAAGTGGCGTATGTTGTACATTATCTTTTGGATGTATTGTCCGTAGTATTTATCTATAATTAACGTAGAGAAAATGCTATACTTTCATCAGTTTCAGCCAAAGGATACTCTGCAAGGTCCATCATTATCACTTTACTGATTAAACACTGTCCTTCCTAAAACATAAAACAATAACATTTTCACTGTCGATATAAATTATTTTGATAGTATCTATAATAATTTACATGATATATTATATACACAGTAAATTTTTGATTACCGCGGTCACTTTAAGAATTATATTGTATAATAATATGTACATATCAGAAATCATGACTGTTCAACAGATCAATGTAATTAGATTGTAATATCCTGAAGATGCAGTTTCAAGTTAATTAAAAAAGATAAAATTAAAAAAAACCATGAAATTTGAATTAAATGTGGTTGCCACGCCACCCTATACCACAATATTCACTAGAGACTTTGCCAAACTTACTGGCGGTTGGTGACTCCACCCACCACGAGGTTTTCGCCACAAATTTTTTTGATGAGCTATACCTTTAATTCAAGGAATCCGGTTTGTGTGTGTGAACATTACATAAAATATAGTGTTCTGACTGCATAGTAATATCTAGGGGTGGAGTCACCAACCACCAGTAAGTTTGACAAGGACTTTATATAATATTAGGTATACAACTACTTACATCTGGACAGATCCCAACTAGAGCATCGGCATGATGGAAGAATTCTTCTTTGAGAGATATAACAATGGTTTGCAAATTGGTTTTTTTTTGTAGAATGTAGGAAGCGACTTTCCCAATATTAGTGTTGTCCAGAGCAGCATCTATTTCATCGAGTACAAAAAACGGAGCTGGCTGATAACTGTAAATATACATTTGTTTACAATATATAATTATTAAAATAAATACATTTTAGCTATAAATTAATACAATTTTCTCACATTGTATACAAATTACCTGTGAATGGCAAATAACAAAGCTAATGCAGCGACAGTTTTTTCTCCTCCTGATAAATTGGACATTGGTTGGAAACGTTTTCCAGGCGCTACACAATTGTAGTTTATGCCATCCAAATATGGTTCTTCTGGGTTTTCAGGCCCCAAGAAAGCCTGAGCTGATTGATTTTTCGACAAGGCCTGTCCAAAAAAAAAAAAAAATAATCTTATTATTTAAAAAAATTTACATTTTAAATCAATAAAAGTATACCTTATATATCAAGTCAATCTCATTGGCTACATGCTCAAAACATTCGGTGAATTTATTGTGTCTCTCTTTCTTAATGCGCTCAAAGTTCTGTTTAGCTTTCTTTGCGCGAGTCCTGGCAGTGTTAAATTCCCGGTCGGTTTCTTGCATTTTTTCTCTAGCTTGATCCAATTTTTGCATTGCCTGTTTGACGTTTGTTTTATTTCATTATTGAATTTTGAATGCAGAACCAGAAAAATGGTCATTCAATTAATATTGAATACAGCCAAGTTACGAGGATTAAAAATAAAACAATACAATACTATAGAGAATTTTTAACTGAGAAAATTCAAGAAATATACAACAAGCCATGTTTCGGTAAATGATCAAAACTCAAGAGAATAATAAATACATTTTTGAATCTGTCATTAAAGAAACTATTTATATTGTGATTGTATTAAATTATTAATTAATTATCATAAATAAATGTGTGCTTTGATCAAACATTCACAAATAAATAAAAACATCAAATAGTTATTTTGACTAAGATTAGCGAATTTACCTTGAAATTAGGGGCATGAATCTTTTGCAGTTTCATCGATTGTTCAGCCATAGTCTTGGCCATTTTATCAGTCAATTTTTTTATATCATCTAAATCTTCTAAATCTTTGAGATGATCAGGTAATGAAGAGTAATCCACAGTAATTCTATAAAATATGTGTAATACAATAAGAAACAAACCTACTAAAAAAATATCAATATATTTTGTTTAATGTTGTTAATAATTAACCTTGCTTCCTGATCATAAATCTCTTGTGTGTTAGCCGTACTGTCTCGCCCTTGTTCTTCAGAGTTGTTCACAGATTGTTCTTGAATAATATCTTCCAAATTTCCTTGTAATAATGGTATATTAATGTCCTCCATCTAAATTAATTATTTAACATCAATTTATTTAAAAAATATATAAAATTTAATATTACAATTATTTCTACCATACCCGACAGTGAGTTAGAATTGCATGTCGATCAGCTCTACGCATTTCTACTTTGTTCTCCAAGTTAGTCACCTGCTTTTGAGCTGCTTGAATATCTTTAGCAATAGCACCGACTTCTTTTCTTGCCTAAATAGTATAAAGAATATTCTTCACAACTGTATAATTATAACTTAATATATAATATTTATTATTTATTAACATACCTTGCTGATCACTTCATCCATTTGATCTACTTCTTGTTTTTTAGTTTGTCGTTGAGCTTTCAGTCGATCCACTTCTTTCATATCCATTTCTATTTCAGACATTTGTTTCTGTTCTGCCTGTTTGGCACGTTCAAGTTCATCTTCATCATCGTGAACTGCTCTCTCCCATCGTGTCACATTGTCTAGATAAACAATATGTTATGATAAATATTTGGTGATTGTATGGTCAGTGTTTTTAAACCTACTCTGTGTGTCTTTGGTGCGTTCAAAATCTAATTGACTCATTATTCGATTTTTCTGGTTTTCAAACTCCAAACGAATTTTGGCCCTCTCTTGTTGTGACCTTAGTTCACGTTCTTCATACTGACGAATGTTAGTCATTCCAATTTGACGACAAAAATCAGCAAACACGTCATCCTCGACTGAATTCATGCGACCTCGCATGGATTGAATTTCAATATCACGAGTCCGCATTGTTCTTTCAATTTCTTCGATACGTGGCTAAAACAAAATAGTAATTTAATTGTACAACTATATTATAATATAACACCTTAACTCTTGAAGTCTAAAAAAATACTTACACCACTCCCTTCTAATTTGTTCTCTAAGAATTTTAGTTCCTTCTCCAAATCTCTGATTTGTTTAAGCTAAACAAGTAATAATAGTACAGTTTTTATAGCATGAAACATATTGTATTAAATGAAATTGTATACTAACAGTGTTTTCTTTATCAGTTTTTCCATACTTGAGTCTCATATCTAAACCTTTAATTTGGGAGTCAACAGTATTCAGTTCCGACTCTTTACGTGATTTCTTCATAGCATCTCGCAATTCTTCAGATAATTTTTCCTAAAAAAAACTCGACAATAGAATACATAAAAATGATTACAAAAATTCACACTTACTTTAGAAGCTTTCAATTGAGTCATATGTTTTTCATCCCAACGTTTTGCTTTACGAGCTAAATCCAAACTACCTCCAGATATAATACCAGATTTTTGATAAAATGTTCCATCTAACGCTACAGCCTAATTAAAACAAATTAATAAACTTAATAAAAATAATACTTTCAAAATTAAATTTATATTTTAACCAGCTGAAAAATAATTTTGTCCAAAGGTAAATACTAGACTAGGCTATAATCATCCCGGTACATAAGAAAGGAGACAAGATGAACTGCAGCAACTATAGGGGGATATCGCTACTAAATACAGTATATAAAGTTTTCTCAAAAATTTTATTAGGACGACTAGAACCACTGGCTGAAGAGTGTATAGAAAACTATCAGTGTGGCTTTCGGAAAGGCAAATCCACAATAGACCAGCTCGCAACTATAGAGCAGCTTCTAGAAAAGAAGTATGAGTACAGACAAAACATATGGCAAGTATTTGTGGATTTCAAAAAAGCATATGACAGTATACATCGTGACAGCTTGTACAATATAATGTATGAGTTCGGCTTTCCTATGAAACTCATATCACTGACAAAAATGTGTATGAACGGAACAAGATATCAAGTTAGAGTGGATTGTACATTGTCCGAAGAATTTGAAGTGATAACAGGGCTCAAGCAGGGTGACGCACTATCGCCGCTACTTTTTAACATAGCATTAGAAAAAGTAATACGCAGTGTACAAAGTAATAAACTCGGAATTAATATTGGGCAAAACCACGCTAGATGTACTAGTTTTGCAGATGATCTGAATTTAGTAGGAGAAAATAAGGAATGATTGTGCGAAATACCAAACACTCATACAGGAAGCAAAAAAGATTGGTCTAGAAATAAATGAGAGAAAACAAAGTGATGGAAACGCTGCCTGAAAAAGATGAGGAGATCTTGCAGTAGATGA
>NC_042494.1:157789470-157793460 GCF_005508785.2 Acyrthosiphon pisum
CCAAGAATTAAGGGAAATCACTAAAGTACCTCCCGTAACAAGTTATATAAAGGGACAGAGAATATAATGGTTTGGACACGCAATGAGACGAGAGGAAACAAATGAAGTCAGAGCAGCAATTGAATACAAGCCAACAGGCAGAAGACCCAGAGGCAGACCGAAGAAACGGTGGATGGATGGAGTACAACAAGATCTAGAGAGGTTAGAAGTAACAGAATGGGAGGAAAGGATACAGGATCGTGATTATTGGAGAGCAGTGACGGTGGCAGCCAAAACTCTTACAGAGTTGTGAAGGCACAGAAGAAGAAGAAGAAGTAAATACTAGAAATGTTATTTATAAGTTTATAACAGTAACATAAAATTATTTTAATCTTACATCATATCTTCCATCTCTTTCAAGTTCATAAGCCACGTGATTGGCGTCTTCGGGTGATTCACATACTAGTGCATTGTTGGTAGCAAACAAAACAACTCTATCAATTTCTGGATCAAATTCCAGTACATCATACATGAGCTTGACATTATGTGGACGACTTATGTTTCGCAATCTCTCCTTCAGTGGTTTTGTTTGCAAATAATCAATAGGCAAAAATGTTTCCGGGTCCAGCATGTGATCCTTCAAGTATTGAATGCACAGACGTGCAGTTTTCTCAGAATCCACAATAATGGCCTCCATGTACTTACCTAACACCTTTGTAATCGCTACATTGTAACGGTTGCTAATAGGATGACACATGTTGATCAAGCGGTCATACTAAAAACAGTTATTTAAATAAATAATTAAAAATTAAAAGTAGTCTAGACTAACAAAGAACTTACCACTCCTGGATATGCTTTTTTGAAATTTTCAACTAGCTCTTGTTTCTTTTTACGTCTGTTGTCGTCATGTTTGTCAACTTTAGCATCACCCAACTGTTCAGTAACATTATCTAAATCCCTCTGAAGCTTGGACACTTTATCTTTGGATGAACCAACATCTTTGCGGAGTTCATCATATAAACGTCTCTGTTCTTCCAATGCATTTTCACTAGATTTTATATGTTCAGTTAATTTGTCCACTCGCTTTTGGGCCTCCTCTTTTTCATGAGTTTTCTGTTTTATTTTATTTTCAAGTTCTGATCTCAAGCGTAACTCATTATCTAACCTATCCTGATCAGCTTTTTGTTCTCTGTTGATAGAGTCTAGTTCTTGTAAAAATAATGCAGATTGTTTACGAGCATCAATTTTTAAATTATTATACTCCGAAACCTAATAATGAAAAAGGCAATACAAATATTATGATAAAAAAATCACTTTAAACAAATCTTATTAAAAAACTATCAAAAAATACCTGAGCATCTTCTAACTGTACATCTCTTCCCTGACTATGACTTTCACCAGCCACTTGTTCTTCATAATCATGGCGCCGTTTTTCAACTTCTTTAAGTTCAGCTTCCAATTCATCGATATCCTTCTTGTGAGCATCATTAGCCGTCACTACTTCGGCTAATGATTTTTTTGCAGTGTTTAATTTCTTACGTATATGTGCCACTCTTTCTTTGGACTTGATGAATGATGGACGTTTTTTATTAATCTCTACTTCCTAAAAATTAAAATCAAACATGCTTTAAATTCAGTTAAATTGAGACAATAAGAAGTGTGACTCAATATTTATACAGGTACTGAAACTAAAAAATGTATGCATAAATAATCGAGTTAACAATTATTTATAGATATGCATTTACATATAAATAAAGTTTAATTTGAAAAAACATTTAATCATGCAATCATTGCAATCGTTACTATCCCCTAAATATGCATTATCAGTAAGGTACTAAGATTTGGTAATGATTAGAATAGTTGGACTTAATATCTGATGATTATGATATAAGTCTGTATCAAATTAAATTAATAATTTACATATACAATATACTTTATAATATATAGTCATCTATCGTATATTATGTAAAATGTAAATGCATCAATCCCATCTCCAAAGCTATGACAAAGTGAAAAATCAAAATTTTGCCTTACAATTTCTCTGATTTCTTGTTCAACTTTGGCCAAATCACGACTAGCCTTGCCTTGCTCCTTTTTTTTTTCCTTTACCACTTCTTCGGCCTTTTCCTTTTTACTTTCTATTTTAGCAACTTCTTTTTTACGGTCTTCTAAATCTTGTTCATAGTTTTTTATCATGTTCTCATTTTGATACAGACGAAACAACTGATATTCAACTTCTTTTTGTGCCTAAAAATATTTTAAAGTTATAATACTTATTACGGGTAACAGGTACCACCAATTTAGTTATTTGGTCATATCTAATCTAATAAACAATATTTTTTATTATTTACTAATTCATCCTTGAGTTTCTGATATTTTTCAGCTTCTTCTTTCTCCAACTTTGCTTCTTTGCGCTCGGCAGCGACTCCTCTTTTTTTCAAGTATGTGAAATTAGTCTCTTCTTCTGCTTTCATTACTTCTGCTTTCAATCGATCATAATCTTCTTTTAGTGCACCAGAACTAAATAAATTTGGTTATTACATAAATAAAGAATGTATTTCAAAATACATAAATTAATATAAAAGTACTTACCCACTAATTTCTTCAAACAAAGCGGTTCTTTCTTTTGGATTTTTCATAGCAATTGATTCAACTGCACCTTGAAATACTAAGAAATTTTTTGCTTTTACATTTACGCCAATCTGTTCTAACTGTGCAAAATATTCTTGATTGGGGACTGACTACAATAACATCAAATATTCATTTAAATAACCAATTTGAGTATATAACATATCTAACTAAAATATATACTTCATCGTTGATTCGATAATCTGATGATGATCCTTGCACAGTCCTAGTAAATCGTTTTTCAGTTCCTTCACTATCCATTTTGAAAACTGCAGTTACACTAGCACTGTAAAGAAAGGTAATTTTTTTAGTAAAAAAAAAAAATAATTAAAAATGTTCATCAGTTGTCAATTATCCTACTAATTAATACATTCAATAAATCACTATTTGCAAGGCAAATTTACCTGCGAGAGACAGGTTGCCCAACCGAAGCTCCATGTATTAGATCACTAAGACGTTTTACTCGGAGACTGGTAGTTTTTTCACCCATAACAAAACTAATAGCATCCATAAAATTAGATTTACCTTTAAAACAACAAACAATGGAATTATAGTAAAGCGAAACAATATATTACACTGTCAAACCATTGAATTGCTCTAACTCACCAGAACCATTGGGTCCAATGACGGCTGTAAAGTTCTTCAGAGGCCCAATCATATGATGACCCCTGTAGGACTTAAAGTTGTCCATTTCGATGCATTTCAGTACTGGCGGCATGATGATGGATTATCTGACGGCGATTGTTAGGACATAATATACACGAACGCCATACGAAAATAAAAATAAAATATTCAAAGCAAACGCAGTCGCTCACGCAAACACCACTGTACCTATACTATAATGTCTAATCAATTTATTCGATCAATTAATAATTACAATTTAAATTGAAACATATATTACGATTGCAAACACTGGTTATATGAGTATGGGTACAATTTATTATTTTTAACGGAGGAAGAAAAATGTTGAATAAAACAAACCAGCCAGTAAGTTGTAGTGAGTTACAGAAGTCTACAGAAAGTCGGAAAACGTAAACGAATAACGAAGAGATAACACAGAAAATAAACAAAACACAATGTCAATCCGATTGATGATAACGTTCGGCGGCCAAGACAACGAATATTTCCCCCACTGCCCACCTCGAAAAATCTACACATTTTTCGTTAATTTCCGGAAAAAATGCCCCCCAAACTGGGCAAGCCCGTATTGTTTTATGACCATATATATTACATCAAACGTCAAAGTAATTTTTGTGAGATCTACCAATTATAGTACCCCGCCGTAGAACAATAACGCAGAAAATAATGCTATAAACGCGGTTAGCGTGCAGATAATTTTTCATTTTTTTCCCGCGCTTCCGTCATCGAACTTTTATTAAGGGG
>NC_042494.1:157793851-157831832 GCF_005508785.2 Acyrthosiphon pisum
AATCAAAAAATCAAAAATGTGGGAAAGTCGATTTCAAGTAGACTTGATGACAAATTCAAATCTGTTTTCAGAATTCTTATCGCTTCATTAGATCAATTGGCACATTTGGCAAAAAAAACGTCTAAAATACTATGTCACGAGTGTGTTAGACGAAAACAGAAAATCACGGTATCGAATCCCCTTAATCAATATAATATAATGTTAGCAAATAGATTTCGGCTCTCTAGTCTCCGCAGATTTCTATTTAGTACAGAAAGTGCAGAAAGTCCGGTGCGGCTTTCATTCGGCAACCATCTGTTTTATGAGTTGGTTGCGGCTTTCGAGTTTCGGCTGTAAGTCAATATTATCGTCTGTAGATAATAAATTTGGTAGATGACAATATTTGTCATGATAAAACACATACTTCCATGGTAAAAAAAAAATTAGTATGGAAAAAATTTGTACGGATGTCTGTGCGATAGAATAACAAAGTAATGACAAAATAATTTTATCGTGGTAATTGAATCGTAATTATTCATCTACGTTGACCTTTAATTAGTCCAATTGTAATTTATAAAATGTCTTGTTGTGTACCGAACTGTCCTTTTCGTGATAAATATTTAAAACAAATTAGTTTCTGTGTACCACAGGACCCTGATGCACGGTCCACGTGGGAGAGAGTCTTAAGAATCAATTTCGATAATAATTCTCGAGTTTGTCGCCGACACTTCAGTGACAGTGATATTATAGAAACATGGGTTCCTGGAGTAGGGGATGACAATTATGCTGTAGGTATTCAGTTATTTATTTAAGAATCATTATTGTAGTTATTCTATAAAAAGTATTTATTTCTAGATGTGCTTGAATAAACCTATGCTTCGTGATGAAGCCATTCCCGTACGGGTTAGAGAAATGGATAGTTACAATGATGGATCAATAATTTTAGTAAATATCTACATATATACGCAATACCATATAAATAAAATATGTAATTCAAATACCATCAGTATAATATAAATATATTCCTCAATATGTATATATTTTTTTAAGAACGACAAAACTAATATCTCCGAAAATATTGGTACTGGCTGTGGAGACGTACATGATTTACTATCTTCTATAAACAGTGATCATTGTTACACAACAATACAGATACAGGAACACAAAGTAGCTGAAGTAAATCATAATTTTGGTGCTGGTACAATGAATGGTCTAAAAAGAGATGCAGATTTATTCAATGTTGAATTAACATCCTCAATATCTAAAAGAATAAAGGTACTACTACTTCTATAAAAGTACATATTATGATTTAATTTGTATTACTGTAGTTAACATTTTTTACTATCTATAGCCGTCACAAACATGGTAGTAGTGTGGTATTCCAGTTCCGGCCAGGATTCTGCCAAAATCTTTTACCAACTATACTCTATTCCAAATAAGTCTGGAAAAACTGCGCAGCTTCTTAACGGTTGAACCACTGCGATTGGCTGCAGTAGTCGGCTGCGCCGACTGCAGCCAATGAGACTGCACATGCTCAAACCGCAACGCGTTTCTGTCATGATTTCTTTCCAGACTTATTTGGAATAAAGTATATCTAATTTCAATAATTGTAGGTCTGCGTGTAATGGTAATTTGATAATTTATATATTTTTATTGTTTTGTTAGTTATCACTTATCATTGTAAATTAGATATTTAACGGAGCAATGAATCTTGACTGTTGATTTTTATTTTATTTTTTTTGTCTAATTGTTTTCACCTTTCAGAACAGTAAAAATATTTTAATCTTCAACATAGTTGGTAAATTATCGAGTATGTTTGTCGAAAAAAGTTGTCAATAGAAGTAGAAACCTAATATATTTTATTTTAGTCTTTAGGTGTAAACTAAAAAGGCATACCCTCTAATAAATTTAGACTAGGTTTCATATTTCTGAAAAATGGGCTGTTATAATTTATATGTCTATTTTTTTAAATTGTATCTACTCGTTATGTCTCAGAAATGTTTATTACTACTAGACTTATTTTTAAGTTTATTTTGTTAATTTATCTTCTATAAAATGTCTTTTTCTTTATAGATATGTTACGTTATCGATGCAATAAATTATAGTTTTTAGACATTTTACTTGTTTTTTTAGACATTTATATCCACGCTAAAATTATAAAATTAATTAACATTATAATATCTTGATCATCAAAAAATATTTATTTTTTTGTTGTCTAACTCCTTAAGTCCCAACTATATCACAAACAGTTTAAGGTGGTAGGTAGATTTTATAAACCGAAATCGTTTTTTTTTTTTTTTTTTATTTAGAACAATGTTATGCACATATTGATTGTTGAAAAATTAGCCAAAATAAATATTGCCTAATTACTAAATACAATATTATGAATATTATTTTAATTTTATAACTTTTTAATAAAGATAAATTTGTGCTTAGGGCAATGGTATAGTTATACTTAAAATACGATTTAGTAGTTTAGTAATAATTTTTCATAGATCTTTTTATTTAACAGTGGTGGAGAAATGAGTGTGAGATATTTAATGAGCAATTTCTGGGCCTTTGATCATATTATTGAAATAGAATTTAATTTTATAATTTATTTTAGATAATTATTTAGGCCATTATATTATTTAAAAAATAACAATTAAAACTATTGGAATGTATCCAAGTATTCAATAATTAATCGAAAATATTACACTGTACATACATACACTATTTACATTCACATTTGAAGGCAATAGTACAATAACTAGAAATGTTCATTTTTTTAAATTCTTTCAAGACATTTTTTTTTTTTTTTTATTTGAAATAAACAATCTATACCTCAGGGGCATAATAGGTTTATGTGGTTAGAGTTTAAAATTAACAGGCTACACTTGATGTGAGAAGTTATCCACTAATGACACTCACTTAGGGCCAGTTTTACAATCATAGTTTAGACTTCGGTTACACTTAACCCACTAATTTTAATGGCCTAATTTGGTTGTTTAACAATTGTAATATGGGCACTTAGACATAGAAATGATCAACAAAGAAAAACGTAGCATCATTAGTAAGAATATGATATACCAATTAATACCATTACCTTTGGTATGCCTACAATGTTCATAGTTAAAAAAAAAAACTACAATTTTAATTATCACATTTTCAATAGTTACGATAACAAGTTATGTCCAATTTTGATTTTGGTTATGACTGGTTTTTACAAATTATCTGGTAAATCCTAGCTGGTGGTATTTAAAATTGTAATACCGGCAGTATCAACGGTATTACCAATAGTACTGTATTTTCCGTTATTACAGCAATTACCACTATTTTCAAATTCTAAAAATACTTGGATACTAGTAATTAACCAATATTAGTACATATTATGTTGAAAATAAAGCCAGATCTAAGCTACCTAAATGCATATGTATGTAAATAACAATTATTTTAAAGTTATATTTTTACAGGTAATTAAAAAATCTGACTTTTTAAACCGATTATTATATTGGATAGAATAACAAAACTCAAATAAATCTTTTAGGATAGTTTAATAAAAAAAATGTCAAGTATAATATTTATACAGAAAAATAAGTAGACTTATCTGGTTATTACACCCGGCGCCTTCATTTTAGACATCAATATTTGATAAGATACATTTTAATTAATTATATTTTAATAAAATACAAATATAAAGAATGGTATTTCTTAATGATGAACCATTAATTAATGTTTAAAAATAAAATTACATAGAAATATCAGTCGTATCATCAAAGTTATCTATAGAGGCATAAATTGTTTTATAAAATGAATCTATAGAATTTTCAGGTATTGCTTGAGATGGTGAAATAAGAGTAAAACCACTTTGAGTTCCAATTGCCAACCAACGAAAAGAATTAAAATTCTGGTTCCAAGATACCTGTTAAAAATAAAAACTATTATAAATTATACTTTTGTACAAAACATTAAAAATATAATTTTCACCTTAGTTATATTGTCAAGAGGGTATCTTAACAAAGGTTTGCTGTCATCTTGGTCTTTCAATTCCTTTTCGTTTAAAAAAAACTAGTAACAGAACAAACACATAAAATATTTTTGTTTTTAGAGGAACTAAAATACATAATACATAATTTATGCTTACAAGTTTAGATTCAAGTCCAAATTTTTTAACTGTTTCATTAAAACGGTAACCATCAGAATACTCTGATTGAGTATTATCATTTGATAATAATTGTCTTACCATCAATTGAAGTACTGTCTGAAATAAAAAATAAATATAATAAAATACTACTAATCAAAACAATGTATTGATTCAAACTAAAACATGATAACTTAAAAATATAAAATAAAATAAATATTTTCTAAGTATTTTTCAACTGAATTAGTACAAATTATTTTATTTCTAAAAAAATTTGTTTACACGTATTTTGTCTTCGTCCAAGTCATCTGATTTTGGGGAACTCTTGATGCTTATAAACAAATTAGCAAAAAATGAAAGAATTTCGTCATTATAGAGTGAATTGAGTACAACATTAATAATTTCAGTACCTGCCACAGTTGTTTATTTTATATCATTTGAACAAATAAGATTTTATCTTCATGATTTAACCAAACCATTTTATGCGAACAATGAACAAACTCAACCATTGTAGATAACTGGTATATTAGGATGTGTTTCTCATTTTGGTATTGCAACATCAGTCAGTCCATTAGAACTTATATGTACCAAAATGCAATCAAAAAACTTAGTTATTCAGAAGTACATCAAGCATTGCAAAGCTTAGTAAAGTATCTTGGCTATAAAGGTCTATGGAAAGGTCTTGGTTCTACCCTACTTACAATGCCCATTTTACAATCATAGTTTAAACCATGGTTAAGTCTAACACACTGATTTTACCAGCCGAATTCAGTGGTTTAACCTTAGTTCAACAATTGTAATACGGGCACTTAGAGATATTACTTTTACTGGTATTTATTGGGTTATGTATGAACATGTTTAACAAATATTAAGCCAACCACTATTACTTATGTACATATTTTTGGCAGGGAGCATAGCTGTTCCGTCAACAGTGCCATTTGATGTTATTAATACAATTCATCAAATTTAATTTATTGAAAAAGAAATCATTACAGAACTTCCTGGAAAAGCTTTCAAATGACATCAAAGCAATTATTGACATATATAAAACAGATGAAAGTGATGGAACATATGGAATTTTTAGGGGTTTAGTTTCCTAATTAAAGCAGCACCTCCAAGTGTCATAATGGTATCTAGTATCTACATTTGAATATGATCAAACATGTTTTCAAAATAGAAATGCATTACATTTCTATAAAAATGGAATAAAAATAATAAATATAATTGAACTATAATAAACTTACAGAGTTTCCTTTTCCTATATTATTAGTTTCTGATAGAAACAGCTTTTCATAAATAACTCCATTTTCATTTCCAGTAGCTATGACATTCATCCAATCCGAAGTAGATACAGACTGAAATATTTTTTAAAATGTACTAATTTAGCACATTTATAATTATAAAAAAAAAATTCTTAACAAACCCAATGAGTACTCTTTTGATAAAAAGCAGGACCATAAAAATCTTCCTCATCAATGTTTTTTAGTAAATCTCCAGATTTTCCTGCATTATATGATTTATCTTGATCACTATTTGCACTTGAATCATCAGATTTATATGATTCGCCATCACCACTTATGTTAGATTGATTAAGAGTTTTGTTTTCATCAGTGTCATCACAATATATTTTTTCATTGTTCTTTACTTCATCACAATTACCGAGTATTTTATTTCTATCAATTACACTTTTTAGAACATATAACTCAGGATTATAACCATCAAGATCATCGTCACAATTTGAAAAATTAATAGTCCGAACTTTTGAGAATATGGGACTGTTAAATAATATGTATAAATTAGTCAATAAATATTTTTAATATTACCATGCAACCAACCAACCAACTTACTTCACAACTTTACTACAATACACCAATGTGTAACACTGCTGAAGCCAAGTACAATCAGATGGACAGTGAGATTTCTTTTGAAAGATTGGGTTTTCAGTAGACTTCAAATCCCATAGAGTTACATTACCATCGGTTGCCGAAGTAGCCAATATTGTAGTATTAAAATAATTCAGAGAAAGACCTTAAAAACGATTCACACTATTTTCATGACAAAGTAAAATATTTGCAAGAAGTAAATAATGAGCTAACCAGTTATACAACTTCTACTTGCTATGAAAGTATGGCTTGGATAAAGTATATCATTAGTTAAGAATATTGATTTGAAATTTATATGGAACACACTCACAACACCATTTGAATATCCACAAATAAGAGTTCTGAAAAATTATGTGAAAATGTTAATAGCATTGTTAAAGCAAATTTAAAAGATTTATTGCGACAATATTTTCATCAATTACAGTAAATTAAGTAGAAGTTATTTCCAATAATATACTATTTTTTTCCCAGTTCTAATGTCTTGATTCTAAAATGAACAACTAAACATTCTTAAAGACAATATAATATAATTAAATAGAATGCTATAATTATTATTACAACAATTTTTGAAGTTAAAACAATTGAAAAATAACTATCAGAAGGTGACATCTTAAATTACTAATTAACTTTACTATTATTGTATATATATTTATTTTGTATAATTGTTAAATTGCTATTGTATTGTAAAAATTATTATTTACTGTGCATTTAAAATCTGTAGTTTTTACTTAATTACCATAATGTTATTTTATAAATAAAAATGTTAAAAACTGTAATTCTATATACCTAAGTTTAGATGATAAATGTCAAGAAAACTTAAAAAAAAGAAGCTTACGTTTTAAAAAACAATCTGGTCTTAACAAAGATACATTATTTTATCAGTATTATTAATATCAAAATACACAGTAGATAATATGTTAGTATGTGATGTAAATTGATATTTACTGTTTAATATGTTACCAAATGTTTAATTATATTCATGTGATATGTTATAGTCTGAAGAGTTCTTCAGAAAATTGTTCTTACTTGAATGGTGAAACTGATTGCCAACAAACTTTTGTACATTGTATACCACCTTCAATCCATTCACATTCGAAATTTCTTGCTACAATATGCTTGGCTTTGTAAATGTAAAACCTAAATAAGTTCATTAAATATCAATAGTTTTTATTTTATTAATAATTTTGTTATCCATTTTAAACAATACATTTCTGAGATATCATCCATAAAAGGCATAGCAAAAATAGGACAATCTCCACAAGATGTACTTAACGCCAACAATCCTATTTTTTGGGGAGGTTCATAAGCTCCAGAAGGGCACCATGCCATATCCCAGACAGCACCATAATCATGAGCCACACCATAAGACATATGTGGCGTACAAGAGGCGGCTTCATCACTGAAAGAAATTTTAAAATATGTATAAACCAATAGTATTAAACAATTTCATATGATTAATTAGATTAAATAATTATAATAAGCTTGAATAGGTTTAAAAATAAAATTCCACTATACAAAGCGTACATAATATTTGTCAATGAATCGAATCTCCATAACTGCACAAGAGACTGATATTGATAAATTTCCATTTCTTTATGCTCCAGATCTGGTTTAGGATGACATGATATTGCCAAATACTGTGTTTGAACTTCCTTTGGAACAGGACACCATGACATAGCCCAATTAGGACCACCAGTAAACAGCCAATGCATACCTATATAATAAATGTAAAATTATTTAAAAAATATTGAAAGCATATCAGTAGTAAATAATATACCATTGACATAAACAGACTTGAAAAGATCCACACACATTTGTTCATCATTTGAACTAAATATCTTGCAAGATTGTTGAATAGATGGTAGATACTTTATTGCTTCATCATTTGTTAAGACTATAACATCAGATTTAAAATCTTTGTGACAAACATCCTTCCAAAAGGTTTTTGTGAAGCTTAAAAATAAAAATAATTTAAATGTTGCTAATGAATAAAAATTAAATAATTATTAATTAAATTATGATTTTGATCTTACAAATTATAATAATTTAATAAAGGCTTTAAGTATATATTCCTGTGCCCTTCATATTTATCTGTTTAAAAAATAAAATGACATAATATTAAACTAATATGTTATAAAAAAAATTTATAATTCAACACATAAATTATAACGTACTTAGTGTATAATTGTTTAAACTATCTTTTTTTTTATTAAATACAATATCATGAACGTTCAAAAGATGATCAACAATGTCATTGACACTTATTGTAATAAAATCGCATAAACGACACATAAAATCCTGTAAAAAAAAAATAATTAAAAAATATATTTGCTTATATTAAGTTAAAAATTAAAGTCTTACATGATATTCAGTAATATATTTAGTATCTGGATGAAAACTTAACACGTTTGGAGGCCTTCTTTTTCGGCGCATTTTGTAAGCTCTTTTAGACTAAAAGAATAAGATAAAATAAGAGGTATTTATATAATATTAGACATATTACATAATCAATGTTACTACTATTTAGAAAAATGTCAACTCACATTGTCACTGATGTTTTTACCATTTTCTATGTTATTCACACCTTTACAAGTTTTCAGTTTGTGAGTTATTAATGATGATGGTTTAACTTTATTTCCACAGTCTTCACACCTCGTTAATAAATGTTTAATGTCCTAAAAAGTAATATATTGATTTATTTGGAGAGAGCAAGTGTTGGGTATTCATCGCATGCAAAATCTTGTATATTATTAAACATTGTAATTTTGAAGTATTAAATACAGTTGGAATTAAAAAAAAAAAATCTCATAAGACAATCTAGTTGAAGACAGTTTTAATGATTATTTAAAAAAAAATTACATTCCTCTCTCTTTTTAGTCTAAAAACTAATTATTTTAAAATGGGCTTATATTTAGATAATTATTATTACAATTATTTAATAGTATGACTTACATCAGGAGTTTTACTGCAAAATATTACATGGCTCGCAAACCCTGAAAGACTTTTCTTAACAGTTTTACAATCTTCACAACACAACTTTACTCCACGTTTACGTACAACACTAAAAGGTATGAATTGTCTTAATTTATTTAATACGGTATCATAATTTCCTAAATCCTAATAAAAAAATCAAACAAATAAATAAAATATGACTAATTAAAATAATCTTGGTCTAATAATAATATTATAGTCTATTTAATCAAACTATACTTACAAGTATTTCTTCTCCATCAATCCAACATAGATTAAAATGTTTGGAATAGTGCTTAGTACGATATTCATTAAAAGTCATTTCTTTTTTACAGCGGCCACAAGTCACCTTAACATAACACTTTGATTTTAGAAAATGTACATCTGTAAATCATAATCAAGTATAATCAGCTTACCGTTGAATCGTCACTTTTTTCTATAGTTTTTATGTCAGATTTTTTAACTATACCAAATCCATTTTCTACTTCGTTGTGCAGTCCTTGTTTATCCTAATATACAATATACATTGTTTAATATTAATTATTAAACCCATAGTTGTATAATTTAATAGTCTTACCGGTCTAGATTGACATCGTTTTACATGGCTAGCAAAACCAACTACACTTTTTTTTTCATTCTGACACCATTCACAAACAAATTTAACTTTTTTTTGGCGTGCGGCATGTTTTGGTAAATGTTGTCGTAATAAATATTGTATCGCATTCTCATCATCAAAATCCTAAAAAAAAGAATACAAACTAAGTATTTAGGTTAATACAAAACAAGGTTCTTTTCCATTATCTGCCACAGTTTCATCTACCTTGGGTGTGAGGGGAATGCTTACAACATCAAGCGCTACTTTTTGTGCGAATGGGTCTATGGCCTATGCCCCAAAAGACTAAGAACAATCAGCCTTAAATGTGGTAGGTGCGTGTGATTTCTATTCTGAGCATGGTGTTTTGCCACTGTGTGGCAAGTCCGACTCTTCATATATAAGCTGTTTTGTTTTTTGATGCACTTGCCACATTCACATAAGACACAGCATTTTACATATTTATGTAACTTTGATGCCCTTACAGGTAGGATAGGCGGTTTGTGTGTAAACCAAAAAACTAAAAAAGGTGACAGATAATGGAAGACTACAAAATAAAATTATTAGCATGAATTCCGGAATCCAACAATTACATTTGGTTTAATTTTTTTAATAATTTCTAGCAATATATATGATAAAATTAAAAATACACTTATTTGTTATTAGAAACAACAACATTAATTTAGAAAATCATTTAACACTAGCAACTTGAATATAAAAACCCATTTAAATATGCTAAATTTCTGTCAAAAGGAATAAATAAAAATAATCAATGGACAATTAAATTCTAAAGAATTAATTTTTTTAAATTATATTAAAATAAGTTATCACAATCAATTTTGTTAAGACTATTAAAATGTTCTTCCTAATCTATTAGGTATCTTGAAATTTAAACCTATAAATAGTATCGTTTCAAAAATAAAAATAAAAATAAAATCCAATATATTATTTATTAACTAATAATTAGTAATTAGTAGTAAACATACATTATACACATGTATATTTTCAAGTGCAAATATTATTTATTAGTCATTACTTGACTTACATAGTATATACACAATTGTAAGAAAAAAATTACTTACTAGTTTTTCATCACCAATTTTCCAGCATAAATTATAATGTGTTGCACAATGTGTATCTTCATACTCCTCGAACACCATACTTTTATTACAACGACCACAAGTTACCTTAATTAATAAAAAAAAAATTTAATTAAAAATTGTAATTTTGTACAAAAACCAACAATATTCATACCATTGAATTGTTTTTACTGATTTCTTCCTCTATAGGCTGGGGCAAATCAGTCTCATTAGGATGTTGAAGTACAAGCTAGAAAATAAAGCTTTAAGAAAACAAACCAATATCGGATAGTTTTTATACAAAACTAAGAACAATATCTACGTTACATAGAAAACGTAGAATTATGGATATGTTTTTGCGCCTACAGATTATAACCAAATCAAAATCTGTTTCATTTCAAATTGGGTTAATTATATTTAAACGATCCAATAAGTAGCATGATTTTTAAATAAAAGTTTATCAAATTTCAATAATTTTCTCAAATTTTCAATTGACCTCCAGCCCAAAAACATATGTTAATTTATTTTCATGAATAAAAAAGTGGTTTATAGAGTTGAAAAATGATTACCTTATGTTCTATGGCACATTTTTTTCACATGAGAAGCAAAGCCTATCACACTTTTTTTCAAATCTTTACACCATTCACATATAAATTTTTTTTTAACAGTAGTGTTTGGTAAAATTTCACGAAGTAAAAAAACCATTCTGTTCTCATTTAAATAATCCTAGAAAAATTAATAGTCTTTAAATATTTAATATATACCTACTTGCATTACAAATCAGTAATTATATTTAATATTAAAAGTAATATTTTAACATACTAATTTTTCTTCTCCTTCTAACCAACATAAATTATAGTGAGTATGGATATGTATATTTTTGTATTCCTTATATATCATACTTTCTCCGCAACGACCACATGACACCTGAACATCAATAACAAAAAAATGGGTAAGTGAATGTCACACTGCTGTACAGTAGGGTACAAGTGGGTCACTATATAATGGATAGTATTAAATGTTTTAATTCAATGATATAATATCATTGTATATAAAAACGATTCTGTGTGGAGACGATTTGTTAGTGTGCATATTTTATACTACATTTATATTGTTATTATTTATTACTTATTATTAATACAGTAGCCCGTAGGTTGAGTTAATATTATAAAATAACAACTAAATAACTAGTTGTCATTCTTGGTTATTAAATACATGATTTCTTCCAAATGTGAACATAAAATAACTATAAAAAAAAACCGTGACTCATATTTTTGAGATTTTTTTGGTTACAGAATAACCTACTTACGTAGAACCTTGTTGAAAGTTTTCTATGCTTAGCTACAAAATTTGATAAATGTTGTCAAAGATCTAACTTTGTACGCTTAGAAAAAAAAATTGTGCCTATGTATTTTTAATTTTTTTCAACTGCTTTTTAAGCAATATATCAAGAGCATTGTATTAAATTTTGATGATTTTTGGCCCAACAAATAAAATTTTATTGATATTTATAGAAGAAATTTTAATTCAAAATTGTCCGCAAACAGCTCAAAACAAGTCAAAATATTTTTTTAAATTTTATCAAGTATAGGAATTGATAAAATAAACATATGATATAAATTTCAAGTGTCTACAGTTGTTAACTTTTGAATTACAAAAAAATAAAAAAAATAGCTATTTGAGAAATCGAGTGAATATCCATTAAAAATTTGATCTTCAAACGCTCATAAAAATTTAATTTGACTTTCTTATGGACATTTTTTTTGTTAAAGATAGACAAATTTATAAAGAATCTTGTATTAAATTTTAAAATCTTAGATTTAAAAATAAAAAGGTGGGCAAGTGAGTGTTGCTCTGCTGTACAGTAGGTTAAAAGTGGGTCACTGTAATGGATGGTGATAAATTTGAATTCAATGATATAATCATTGTATAAGAAAATAACGATTCTGAGCGAAGACGGTCAGTCAGCCTATGATAAGTAATTTATATATAGCCTATCTACAGTGTTTGGATTGAACGAGTTCCAGAAGGAACGGATTCCTAGAACAAATTCCTTTTAAAAAAAAAAACGAGAAAATGAACTAGTTCTTTTTTTCAAGGGATAATCGTGTTTCTAAGCCAATTTTAGAAGAAAAAATCATGAATTTTTGAAACCGATGATGATTAATATTCTACTATTCAATAAATTTATTCAAACACAAATCTTTTATTATTAATATTAGTCTTTACTTAGGTATATCTATACAAATTTGTGAATTATTTTGCTAAAAATGAAAGTGCTTGTAAGATGGTGGAATGTCTACATATCATATCCTACATGAAGTGGATATCATGAAAGAGATTCTGAAAACAATATAATAATCAAGGAATATTTGTTTTTCAATGATAGTTTGACTTGATTACTTGAGCCATGAAAAGCCATGTGTAGTTAAACAAAATAGTGCAGTGCACAGTAACATTTTCAAGATTTCCTTAGGCGATATCATGGTTATATCATTTATATAAAATATATATATATTAATTTAATAACTTACCATACTGTCATTATCATGAGTAATAGTTGTTGTACTAAGATTTACATCAGACTCGTTCAGAACTTCATTATTTACACTCATTACTGACTATAAAAGAAAATTAATTTTTAAATTTTGATTAAATACATTGTAAAAAGATTTATATAAGTGCATACATTTTTTATACCATAGAATTACGATGTTAAAGTTAAATTTACCATGACTAAAAAAAAATGTCTAATTGTTATAAAGGAACACATTCATAAGTTAAAAAATATAAAAAACAGAATGACACCAAATTAACTATACTTCTTTTCAATAGAGAATATACCGGTCGGCGACCAATTTTTGTCCAGCAGTGCGTCTCACCAATTTCCCATTGTTAACATGATCAAGTGATTCTGGACGCACCAATTGAATCATTCGACATGCGCGGAAGCAGTATATTCTTTTTTGTAAAGGAGTATATATAGTGGATGGAGCTATTACAAAAGTACATTAGCTACTTACATTTTGTTTACATTTTATTAGATGATTGGCAAACCCAGAAATAGTCTTTTTAACAGCATCGCACCATTCACATATAAATGTTGACTTAGCTTTAGATTTGTTAGTATTTTTCTTTAATATTGCTTGAATTGTAGATGTATCAGTGAAATCCTATAAAATATAAAATTATTAAAATAATTCTATATATTTTTTAAAATATTTAAATTTAAGCAGTACAATTTCATCTTCTACGCCTACAATCCAACAGAGGCCATAATGAATCTGACGGTGTTTAGAATCATACTCCTGATATAACATTTGTTTTTCGCATTTACCACAAGTCACCTATAACAAAAAATCTAGGTAAGTATATTGTTGTAAAAGGTATTTAGTAAAATTAATATTTATTTTTTTGAAATTTCCTTTTCTTTAATCCATTGCCAATTTATGTATAATAATAATATTAATTTTACCAATTAAACAACTATCATTATAGAATTAATTTTACTTATAGTTGTGTATAAATAATAAATTAATACATGACACTAAGATAATCATGTACCAAGTTCTTTAATGGAAATTATGCAGCATACACTTTTTATAAAAGTAAAATATTATGAAAAACCATTAAGCGGAGAACCAAAAATGATCGTTCAATTAATATTTGTAAAAAGAAAATATCTCACGACAGAATCATGACTGATGATATTTGTAGACACAAAATTCGTAACCGATCCTTGGTCGTCATTGACTTCAAGTTTGACATCAACAGTATCTATGTCCATCACCGAGGTATACGTATTAGTTAACGTTCAATGCCCAACCGTCGTTAATCTGTCAAGATCATAGAACAAATATTTAGTAAAGATTTAAGATAAACATATAAATTTCGCAAAATCCGACCATTCGCGGTAACGGACATCTGCCAACGTGCAGAATACGTACTGACTACTAACTGACCACAGACAAATATAATATACTTATATAACGTTAAATATATATACTGTATTATATTATAACTGGTATTGACTATGAGTACCGGGCTGGCTGGCAGTTGTAGGCATCAGGCAACATGTTACATGACAAAACAGAACTACTTTGTCACGCTAGGCACTAAATAGCACCCCGGCACGTACTGTGGCGAGTGGCGAGTGACGTTCCGGTAGCAAACGTCTTGTCTTATGTCGTCTCGTGTTAATACTGATTGGGTTATCAGACGGACAAGATATAGATAATAGATAATAGATTTTATTCTATGAAAGAACATTGTTTATTATCTATGAATGTAGCGCGGGAAAATATAAAATTTATCATTGTAGTGATATGATAAATGATAATAATACGTAGTGAATGTCTTAAAAATGTAAGTTACTTAGCCATTGTGTATTAGCACGTATTAGGTACTATATAACAATTAATAAAATAAACATAAATAAAGTACGCTGTAGGTCTGCAATATCAAACCGATATAAATTATAATTTTAATTCAAATTTGCTAAATTTTAGTTTTTAAAATTAAAATACTTATAAGTTATAAGTCGATAGTTTGTTATTAGTTTCTAAGTATATAGTTGCAGATGTTACTTTACTGGTTTTATAAATTTTAAACATTATTTCTTCAACTTTTGTCTTAAATTTACGTTTTTATTTTTATTGGATAGGTATAGGTACATACTCGAAAATATAGATGTCAATATATCTAGTTCGGTTATTGTTATTAATGTTATAAGCTATTACTATTACTATTTTTAAACTCAAAACATATTAGAGTATATTATTATTCTAACCAAAAGACTATGCAATTAGGCAGGCCAGTTCTAAATTCAAGTCATTTTACAGATCTATTATGTTATGGTAATAATATCATGGTCTGAATCAAACTGATGGAATTTTGAATGTCACTTTTCATTGAACAATGGTAAGTTATTTGTAATTAATTATAAATTTAAATCATCTGCAGTATTTCACTCTATATCAGAATTTATGCATTGTGTTATTTGTATTTTAACAATTTTACTTACATATATTAATAACTGATACATGTCAAATTGATTTAAGTGGTATGCAGTTTAATATATAATTTATTGTCTTGAAATTACATTTTGATTCTGCATAATTCAATAACCACACTAATCAGCAATCATGGTAGGTATTTTATTTTTTTTATAATTTGTTGTGTAACAAAATAAAATCTACCTGTGAATCAAGATTATAATATTACATAGTTTGTTCAATTGTATTTTTTAATGGCTTATTTAGCGTCGAAGTTTAGCTCCAAGCCAAGTGAATAAACGACCTTTGAGTGATTCAAATCAATCTAAAAGAGCTTGTGTGAAATATAATGACCAAGCACAAAAAACTGAACAAAATTCAAAATTAGATGACAAATCTATAACACTTTCTTTATATGTTAGTATAATTATAATTGTAAAAATTATAAATATAAGAAATTGTTTAAATTTATATTTTTTTAAGGAACAAAATATAAGAAATATATTATCAAAGCCGTTCAAAGTACCAATAGCAAATTGGAGTGGTAGCAGTTTCAGTAGAGCATTAGGTGTTCGCCGTGATGGCATACGTCGACCTTTACATGACCCTACTGCTCCTGATGCTCTTATTTTATATATTCCTCCACAAATTAGTGCCCATGACATTTTAAAAATGGATAAGTACGGTATGCTTAAATTTAAACTAATTATTAAACTAATATGTCTTTATTTTTTTTAGAGATAAAATATTAGTTAATGTTGTTGTTGATCCGGCGTTATCAAAAATACTTAGGCCCCATCAAAGAGAAGTTAGTATAATTTCAAATATTAATATAAAATGTTCCTCATGAGTTCTTGAGGAAGAAAATGTTCTACTCTTCAAACAGAAATGTTGGACTATGCACATATTTTTTCATTGACTAGACCTTCGCTCTCAAACTAGCAAATATTAATCATTACCATTGTTAACCATTAACTAGTTTAATTGTTACTATTACTAATTCACTCAATTTATTTTTTAATGAAGCTGATATAAAACAAAAGTTGACCCCCAGAAGAAAGACGTATCAAAATATTTTTATATTTGCTAGACACATAATTTATTATTGGTAAAAACAGAATTATTATAAAATAATCTCTTAACTTTAATAATTTTTTTATTTACATTTGAATGCAATAACTTTAATCTTCCCAAATAATTGCATCCTGATTCCAGGCACATTTTATTGCACATTGCCTTGTTATTTTAGCAGTTTATCTTACTTGAGAAGAATTTAATCAAACATCATCAATTATTTAAGATAAGAGCTTTAAACTGGTGAACTAAATTTGGGGAATGGAATACTAAAAGTGTTTATAGTGTTTTCTTAATTTAATTCTTTATAGTATTGAGTATTGACTAATTCTTTTTAAATAATTTATTCTTAAAACTTATTCACTTTTTAGGGCGTTAAGTTTATGTATGAATGTGTTACTGGAGTACGTATAGAAGGTGCATATGGATGCATCATGGCAGATGAAATGGGATTGGGAAAGACTTTGCAATGCATAACTCTAATGTGGACTCTTTTGAAACAAGGACCTGATGCTTCACCAACTATTCACAAAGCTATTATAGTTACACCTAGTTCTTTAGTAAAGGTAGAATTTAACTATTAAATAATGCAAAACAATTTTGTTATCCTGTTTGTATATTAATTATTAATAAACATTAAAATAATATATTTTATTTAAGAACTGGTGTAATGAAATAAAAAAATGGCTTGGTGGTAGAATTGGAGCTTTACCTGTTGACGGAGGAGGCAAAGAACAAGTGGACAAAGTAATTACTGGGTTTGTTCAAGCTAGAGGACGTAGAACTGTTGATCCAATTTTAGTTATATCATATGAAACTTTTCGAAGTCATGCAAGTTTGTTACAAAATGCAGAAGATATAGGTCTTGTGTTATGTGACGAGGTAAATATAATATTTTTTATTTTGATCTACATAAATAATTAAAATAATAATTTTAATACATATTTACTATTTAGGGACATAGATTAAAAAATTGTGAAAATCAAACTTACCGTTCATTAATGGCTTTAAAAGCAAAACGAAGAGTTCTGTTGTCAGGCACACCAATCCAAAATGATCTACTTGAATATTTTAGTCTTGTTCATTTTGTTAATGAAGGCATCTTAGGGACTGCTCAAGAATTTCGTCGCCAATATGAAACACCTATTGTGCGAGGTCAAGATTCCTGTGCTACTGATTCTGAACGAAAAAAAGCAGCAGAGCGTTTAGAACAATTAATTTCATTAGTAAATAGATGTCTAATTAGACGTACCTCAGCATTACTTTCCAAATACTTACCAGTTAAAACTGAACATGTTGTTTGCATAAAATTGACACCACTACAAACTGATTTATACCTCCATCTTCTTAAATCTGACATGGTTACAAAATCAATTAAAGGTATACTAATTATTTACAATAATTTTCACTTAAATATTAATAGCTTATAGCTTAAACAATATTATTACATTATTTATACATTTACAGGTAACGATGGGAAAGTTACTAGCAACGCATTAGCTGCTATTACATTGCTCAAGAAGTTATGTGCTCATCCAGATCTTATAATAGATAAAATAATGAATGGAAGTGATGGCTTTGAAAATTCAAAACATTTACTACCTCCAACATACATCGCAGCTCATTCCAAGTAATTTAAAGTTTTTTATTTTAAGCTGAAATTTTAAATATAAATTAATATATTATCAATAATAAAATTGTTTTTTTGATTTCAAATTGAGAAGCTTTATTACCTTAATATATATGTATTTATTAGTAATTTTAATTTTGTGTTATATTTTTCAGAAAAAAACTCATGATTGAATTATCATCTAAATTAATGGTCCTTGACACAATGTTAGCTGTTATAAAAACTACCACCACTGATCGTGTAGTATTGATTTCTAATTATACTCAAACATTAGAATTATTCGAAAGACTTGCTAAATTAAGAAACTATACATTTGTTAGATTAGATGGATCCATGACTGCTAAGAAAAGAGCAAAAGTATGTACTATTTTCTATATATGTATTAAACAATTGTATTATTCAATTTATTTAATAGTATCTATACTATTAATTTAATTATAAAAGTAATTCTGATTTTTTTAAGATTATCTTAGTTGAAATTATTTTTAAATTTGGAATAATAGTTCAAAATCAGTGTGGCTCTGTTTTACATTAAGCGTGAGTGTACCTCATCATAAAGTTAGTCACTGTAATGGATGAGTTAAATTTAAAGTCAATGATAAATCATTGCAACCAAAATCGTTTCTGAGCAAAGGCTGTATTTCATTATATACAAAGTATAACATTTAAGATATTTTTTTTCAAAAACATTGCATTTAGTATATTAATAATATTTAATTATCCTAATAGTAGTGATTTCAAAATCAACTTTCTGTAGAACGGTGTACATGGGTTAGTGGTATCATTGATTTTAAATATTATACATACCTCACAGAGCGGTTTTTTGTGGTATAAAACCCTGTAGATATCGTATTTTATTCCAGCTGTCTTAACTTTGATTAAGTTTGGTGCTTGAATAACTGTTTTTTATCATCACCTACTACTACAGATATTTATAATCAATTGTGGTTTACATAGGCAATAGCTAAAATTTAATCTAAAGTTTCAATTTCCTAAGAATAATATTTTTTAAATACAACAAAGTAACTAAAATTGTAATTCTTTGTTCAATTATCTAGTTCTGTCAAAATTTGAACTTTAAAAACATATAAAAAAAAATTGTGTCTATATATTTAGATATTTTTGAATTTATCTGTTAACCACTTATAAGGAACTTGTATAATACATTTTCAAGCTTTTTTACTCAAACAATAAAATTGTGTCTTACTTAAACAAAAAAAAACTAAAAAAAGTTGACAATTTAAAATACATATAAACAAAATAAAAAGAGACTAAATATTTTGAATATCATTTAATGCTAATATAAATATTCTGTGAAAATTTCAAGTTATATGACTCCGCTCATAGGTAGTTATAATTTTCTAAATATTCTTTAAATGCCAGCCACTAGTCATATTGCCTTTCCAGTACTTAGATAATGATTAAAAGAGTAAAGAGATTTAATTTAAAAAACCAATAAATCATACTAAACGGGTTTTACCTACATTTATTTTTAAAGTAATTTGAAATATATAATAACAATAAAATAAAAATCTGTTACTGTAATAACTATTATTTGTATTTTAAACAGGCTGTAGATGATATTAACAGCCCTACTAGTGGTGTATTTTTGTTTATGTTGAGTTCAAAAGCTGGAGGTTGTGGATTAAATTTAATTGGTGCTAATAGGTTAGTAATGTTTGATCCCGATTGGAATCCTGCTAATGATGATCAAGCAATGGCTAGAGTATGGAGAGATGGCCAAAAAAAACCTTGTTTTGTTTATCGATTTTTAGCTGTAAGTTGTTGTAATAAAGTATTATTAATAAAATGTATCTGAAATAATTAATTTGATACATTTTTTTAGACTGGAAGTATTGAAGAAAAAATGATGCAAAGACAGGCACACAAAAAAGCATTAAGTTCTAGTGTAGTTGACTGTGAAGAAGACGTTGCAAGACATTTTACAGTTTCAGAATTACGAACATTATTTAATCTACGGCAAGACACTATTAGTGATACACATGAAAAGTAAGAAAAACATTTAATTTTACCATACAATGTAATTACAATAATCATTACTTATTGAAATATTTTACTTCCATTAAATATAAGTATAAAAATTAAAAACATTTTTAAAATAAAGCGTAGTGCTAATTTTTATTTTTTTGTCTACATGGGATAGCCCTAGTTGGTAGAAAAGGCAAAATCCTTTCCTTCATCTAGATTTTGAAACCTCTAAGATAAATGTTTTTCAATAGCTCAATAAACCTATTAAATGATGTTTTTTATTTTACTAATTTGTTTATTGATTTACTATATAGTATATTTTATAATGTTTTATATTTAAATACATTTTTTTTTTTTTTTTTAGAATAAAATGCACCCGTTGCATTAATAATATCCAAACAAAACTACCTCCGGTAGATAGTGACTGTACAAATGATCTTTCTTGTTGGCATCATTGTGCAGACAAACGATGGCTTGTTGATCCAGTACTAAAACAATGTTGGCATGCTGGCATCAGTATGGTGTTTTATCAAAATTCTACAATTCATAAAGAGGTAATATTTTATATATATAAATAATAAACATAATATATTTCCTTATATTTGCTACTAAATAATAAAAACTATTATTATTAGTTATTACTAGAATTTTGATATTGTAGATCAATAAAATATAATACTAGCACTAAAAATTCTGAAAATAAACACTAATAGTTATTTTTAAAACTTCATTATTTGATTACTAATTATGTTTTATTAATTTAATAAATATTTTAGCTTATAATATTGGTATAACTTACATATTTCAGCAAATAAAAATTATTTTTAAAAATGTTCGGTTTACCAGAATATCAGTGGCGTAGCCAGGATTTTTTTTCGTGGGGGGGGGGCTGATCAACTTTTACTAGATAAATAGCTGAAAAGCGTTAATACTTATGGGTACAGTGGAGTGCTCGGGAGAGAGAGGTTAGGGGTTATATCCCCCTACTGTCTTTTTTTGCCGACCTACAGAAAACCACTTATTAGTTATTACAGCTGTTTAGTCATTAATTTTTTATTGATTATTAATTTTATTCGTTGAGTCAACAAGTTTGAAATTTAATATGAGGCTTTTTATATATTCTTACATTAACAGTTGAAAAATATATAAATACAGTCACAATTTTTTTTATAACCATTTAGTTCAAATTTTGACCAATTACGACAAAATCACGAAAATGTGCAATTTATTTTGAGTTAGAAATTCATAAAATTTTTTATTTTTAAATCTAACTATCTAAGATTTGATAACTTAATACAAGATTCCTCATAATTTTGTCTACCTTTATCAAACAAAAATGTTCAACCGAAAGTCAAATTAAATTTTTATGAGCATTTGAATTTCAAATTTTAACATCATTAGATAATCACTAGATTTCTCATGTAGCGATTTTCTTATATTGTTTTATTTATTTTTATTTTATAAATATTTAAAGTTTTAATTTCGACAAAATTCATCAAACTTAAAATTTAAAATGCGGGTAAGATGATGTCTCTCTTCTGTATAGTAGGTTACAAGTGGGTCAATGTATAATGGATTGTATTTAACTTGAATTCAATGATATATGATAATTTGTATCCAGGATAAAAAAATAAATAAAAATCATTGTAAAACTATTAGCTTCTAAAATGACTTAGTAGTTAAAAATGTACCTATATATATTAATAACAGCAATTTAAATATAATATACAGTATCCTTTGCACACATGATATATATCATTGAATTTAAATTTACAGTCATTTAATTGTAACCTACTGTACAGCAGTGCGACTTCCACTTATCCGATTTCTTTTGTTTATTTTTTTAAAAAATTGTGCCTCCCCCATTTAAAATTCCTGGGCACGCCACTGTATAGGTAGTACATTTTTAAATATTTTAAATACAATTTAAGACTTTTTGAGTGACTATCATAAACCATTAAAATAATTTGTCTGCTAACACTTTAATACAGCATATTTTTAAATGCAACTCTAAATTATTGCAATAAAAAATAATTTCTCCAAACACTCTCTTTCATATTGAACCAACAGAAATAGAAAGGAAATGTAATTATTATAACAATATATATTGTTTAATTATTGTTTCTATTAAATCTTTATATTAGGATTTAAAATGTTTCAATGTATAATGATCAGAAATTGTTTTTTACATTTAACTAATAAATAATAAAATTATTTTTAAAACAATTTCCTTGACTTTAATAGTGGTGGTATTCAAAATATTTAAATTATACCAAAATGCAAAAGTATACATGCTTACTAGTTACTATTATTATTTTTACTAAAGATTGTAAATTGAACATTTCTATTTGTTCATGGCCAAAACAAATGTACAATGTATAATTAATAATTAATACATTAAATATATAATTTAAATTTGTTCACATTGTGTTAACAATTCAAAAATGATATTGAATTTCTTAGAAACCAATTATTGAAGAGGACAATGATAACATTGACAAAAAAGAAGAAGAAAATAATATAATACACTGATAAAAGTATGTATATTAAATTATTTTTGTTAATTATTTAATATGTGTTTACCTTCTGTTAAAGATAATATAAAATAAATAATGATATTAGATTTATTATGATCATTAAGTTCCCTGCAGTATCTTATCCTATTTATAAACACTTTAAAATGTAATACTATATACTAACTAATTTTGTAAGTGATTACTGTCAAAGTAATACCATGAAATAAATTAATATTTAACATGTTGAACGCCTAACACCTAACCTGTTGTTGGCATGAATGAAGGGGTGCATATAGCCTGTGTTATAAATGGTATACATTTATTATTTATATAGGCTAGAATTTGAATGAGATCCTGCAAATATTTAACTGAGGATGGCCAATGCCTGTACATGTAGAACACTGGTTCCCAACCTATGGTCCGTGGACCACCGATGGACCGCGAGATATCGTGAGGTGGTCCGCGAGCCATACCTACAAAATTTAAAAATATTTCATTTTTCCTTTGGGGCGTGATGCAAAATCTGTAACTGTTTTTTCTCGACTTCCAACGAAGAAGGTAATAACTCATTGGCGATTCCGACGGTATTTATTTATAAATTTATTTTACATAATAATAAAAAAAAAAAAAAGGTCTTCCTAGTTTTTGTAAAATTGATGTGGTCCGTGACCTAAAAAATATTGTCGAGGTGGTCCGTGGTGGTAAAAAGGTTGGGAACCACTGATGTAGAATGTAAGACAATAATTTCCAAACAAATTTAAAAATTTAGAAAAAACTCATTTTTTTTTAAATGATTGACAACAGGACAATTATACATTTAGAGCATGAACAATTTGATTTAAGAGAAGAGACATTTGCAAATCAACCAAGTGTTTCCCTCCAGATTTTTTTGTTTTTTTGTATGATTATAATATATTGTATCTGTGGCATAAACTGTTCGGTTATCACTCACATAGTCATATTATGCCGTAAACCTTATACAAGACGACGGAGCATATAAAGACGGCGGGGTTGGGTAATGCGGTTCTTGGCAATTTGTGTTACTGTGATATATATATATATATATATATATTATATCATTATACTAAGTTTAAAGTATCGGTTTCTGCGCGTGGGACAACTGGCAAGACTACTCAAACTAAACCCTTGCTCAGTCTATTAGTATAAGGTCTATGTATTATGTAAAAAAATGTTGTTATTTTCTGAACTTCAAAGTTGGAATGTCTGACAAAACTTAAATTTTGATAATTTTGATCATCTTAATACATTATTATTTATTTTAACATAAAGGGAGCTTGATCAATTTATTTGGAGGGGCTTATTTTTCATAAGCATCATTAATTTAATTAATAAGATATATCTTATTAAATAAATAAATAAAACTATTTATATCAGTAGTAATAAAATTGTTTATATATAATAAAATAAATGTATCTGCAAATTCAATATAAATTATAAGAATTTAACATTTTCCACAAATAACATAATGGAAATAATTTCTCTTTACTACCTAATTGTTATAAAATTGTTGTACAATGTATCTTAATTAAATTAAATTTGGTTTGATAACATACAGGCAATATACATGTATAGTATTTACAACATACATAACTATTTAAACACATCACTTTATATTTAATTAAGAAAAATACTAATAGAAATTATCACAAAATAAATTAGTATAAATATATTAAATAAATAGACAATAGGTACATTTTAGTTAGAATAAAGTTGTACACAAAAGAGTATACAAATGAAGGATGAGAAATTTTTAATTTCCATTAACAGTAGAAGTATTTAGTTCAATATTTTCATTTTTATCTCGTTTACAAAGTGAATCATCTACATCTATTGCAACAATGTTTGGTAAAATAAAATGACCATCACTATTGCTACGAATTGGTTTAATCGTTCGCAATTTTGTTGTTCCAGAATAACACACACTCACGTCTTCACAGTCCAGTGGATGCAATCCATTATTATTTAAATTACTTTCATTACTAAATAATTCATAGTTACTCTTTGAGCTTTTTAAACAATTTTTCTTTTTCACCTCTTCCTGATTTATTTCTTCTTTTATTGATTTTTTTAATATGTTTTTGGAGTCTGATAAAGATTTTTCTAACATAGGTTTTATTCTATATGGTATCTCTAACTGAGGCTTACTGAACAAATTGTTAATGTTTGTTTGCTTATTATCATTTCGCCGATTTCGGCACATATTTATTTGAGAAATCAAACCTAATACATCAGGAGGTATCTCTATGTCTGAATGAGCATACGCTAATTCAGATACAAAATTTCCCAAAGTTGCCACGGTAAGCTCAAGACTTTTAACTTCACTTTCTAACCGGTTAATTGCTGAAAGATTAGAAGATCTGTTCATCTCCAAACGTCCATTATTTGTTATTGATATCTACAACACAAAAACCATGTAATTTTCATAAAACAAATTACAATTTAGAATACATATTTCTGTTGAACAAAATTCTTAATACTATTCAGAAATTTTTACATTTATTAAATTATGATAAAAATTTACCTCCAGTTGTTCGTGTAGAATTTTATTTTGTTGCATTAAAGCCTTATTCGTTTCCTCTAAATTCTTAATTTTTTTAATTTCAGGATTGGGTGAAGATAATTCTTCTTGCAATACATGATACTCGACTCCATATTCCATTAATTGTTTTGATAAATCAGTTGTAAATACCTTATAAAAATATAAATATACTAAAATTAAAGTAAAATAATATGATTATTTAAACATACTTGTTTAATAATTTTGTCGATGATTTCATTATTTACAACAGGTAAATCATTTTTAATAAAGTTCATTATTTGTTCCATTCCATCACATGCAAGCAGATTATCCTTGTGATATGTCAACAATGATAATATGATACGAAACAGAACATCAATATTTTCAAAGAATAGTATATCTATAAGAAAAACATAAACATATTTATCAACTTTTATAATTGTAAAGCTTAAATTACATATTAATATTATTATACCAAATATGCGAGCAACAAATCCTAATGGAAACTGAGAAGCAAACATTGTCAAGAACCAAGGTGCAGCATACAATGTTGGAGGAATATCACAATTGTCGAAATGTGCATAAAGGTCAGGGTGGTGATCATGAAGAAGTCTAGATAATTGGTAGAGTTGAACTTGCAAAGCTGCCATATCAGGAAGATATTGTTTTCTTAATGAACGTCTAAACATTAAATGTTTTAGCATCATAAAGGCTTGTTCTTCAGACATCTGTAAAAAATAATTTTTATCTACTAATATCATACTTACTAATATTCCGTTAAAGTATCACTCACGTGTAATAGTAAGACACCAGCTACAAAACAAAGTCCTTGACAATACCCAACTTCTGGATCTAATAAAGAATATGCTTTGAGCAAATTGTACAAAGCTAGTTGCCCAGGACCAAAAGGTGACATAAAATAAGTGTGGTTTGGAAATGTTCTTCCTGTAATTTTCATAAAAATAATAATATATTTAACAAGTAATTAAATATTAAATAACACAAATAACAATAAGACAATTTATTTTATAATATAATTCAAACTTTAAATTTTAAATTTTAGTATAATAATCTACTATAAAATATTAAAAAATATATACTTGAACACAACTTACCTAAATCAATAAGGATAGCATGTTGATACTTAGTTAATTGTTTTAATAACTGTTCATATGGTACATTAAAATTTGGAAACTTTTCCAGATCAATAGGAGAAGGTGCAGTTGTGTTGCAATACAATTCAGCAAAAAATATCCAAACATCTCCTCTTTTACTTCGTGGAACTCCTGTTAAATTAATTATTATTGTATAGATATAGACTTATCATTTTTTTTTAAATTTTAGTAAGATTTATTAGGTATATTTTAGATGATGTATTGTTTACCTTGTCTTATAGCTTGACGCAACATTTTTGCATCAAATTTACGATTCTCTTTATTAACTATTGTTTCCCACACACCCAAATATTCTCGAGCAGATGAACCAATATCATCATACTCCAGTTTTATTCTTTTTACTGTCGCTTCTTCTTGCCTTTCTATAATTTTCAAATATAATATCATATTAAACTTTTTAAAATATAATAATTATTAGTTAAACAATTTATACTATTAGGAACCTCTAAAAAATATATGGCTATTACTTAGTATACATTATAAAGGACAGATATTGGCGAGGAGCTGAAGTTTGTTCAGCACTTTCTATAGCTATTTCACTCCAACATAAGTATTTAGTTTTTTGTCATAGTCTTCTCATAATACTGTTAACTGATACATATATTTTTATAGTTTAGTTGTAAAATAAAATCCATTATAGAATATCCTCAAAACACATATTGGTTTATTTTACTCCTGCGATTTAGACTCCAGCCTACAAGAGAAGGAACTTGTTTCACACACGCAACTGACAGCATTGAATGTCCCGAGATACTATATCCCCCCCCCCCTCAAACAATTCCAGTTACGCGTGCAGTGTAGGCAACCGTTGACAATCGTAACCGTAGAAATGATTAGGAAACAACGCCTTGGCACTAGTGGGCTATATGATGGTGAGGGGCTGGCTCGAAGTCGGAAAGGTTTTCATCGAGACACAGATTCCTTCTTTTATGGGCCGGAATATAGTAATTCATAATATACATTTTGTAGCTGTGGTTACATATCACATGAATTCCATACATTTTACCAACCTTTTAATTTTGCATTTTCTTTTTCCATTCGAATTAATAATACTTGTTGATTAATTGCTTTTTTCCACAAAGCTCTTAAATCATCAGCATCTAATTTCTTTTTAACATTCTCAGTATCTAAAGCATTAAGATTAAATAAATATTAATAAACTGCAATAAATTAAAAAATTCAATCTACCTTTCGTTTGTTTGTTAGGAGTGACAACATTTTTGAAAATTGCTTGACGCCAACTTCCTGGGTTCAGATCATTTTGTTCATCAGAATCATTATCCGAAGTTGAAATCATAGAAGATTTTGGGGATTGACCAACTTTCAAAAACCTAAAATTAAATAATTAATAATTATTATGTCTATTAAAGAAGTAGTTTTTTTATTATAATCCTATTAACTAACATATTCATCATTGACGCTGGGCTGCTGTGAGATTTAGTTTCAGCTAAATAAACTTCTGATTTATTAGGATGTGCTTTACTATTAGATATTGATGGTTGTACTATTAATCGTGAACTTAAATCAGATTTTGGAGAAGGTTCCTAAAATAAAATAAAATATTTTTCTGTTTAAATTAATAATAGTAGTTATAAAAAATGTCCAATATAATATAATTTATTATAGAAGCTATTTTTTATAAAGATAAAATTATAAAAAATCCTATTTTTTAAAAGTATAGAATTTAAATGACATATTACTAAAGAAAAATTATATTAATTTGTATTGTTCTGTATGGTAGTTGATTTTAATAACTTCAAATATTTCTGTTAATTAGACTATTCATAGTTCAATAGATATTATATTTTAAAACAAGGTTTTTTTTAAAGTTATTTCATAAATTATACAAGTTAGTACTCATTGTAACTAAAACAAACAAAAAAGTTAAAAGAAAAGAAACATTATGTATTGATTCATAAAGAAAATAGCAACTTCAGAAATAATTAAATTAAAAACGAGTGTGTGAGCCCACTATTACACTGGGGAAGTAAAACTTCTTTCATAAGTATTGGGGCCCGTGAAATTATAAGACGTGAATGAGGGAGAGAGTGAGAAAGACCAATACAATAAAAATAAGCATACACGCCACCGTTGTGCATGACTTGCAAAATAAATAAATAAACAAACGTGTCGTTTCATATTTCATTACGATTTTATTTCCACCCACAGCTCAAGAAAGAAGTTTTACTTCAAAAGTATTACTTTCATGGATTTATGATCTAAATTTTTGTAATTCTAATCCTTTATTACTTTATTAAATGCAATATTATTTGGCAACGAATTTTCTTTAACAGAAGCTATTAGGCCAACATCATCTTTTGAACTTCTTCTTTTCATTAGTTGGTCAAAAGAACTGGTTAGTGAACGTTTAGCTTTCATGAAAATAGTACTTCCACCAAGATATTGATTTAAAAATTCATGTCTAGAAAGAAAAATTACAATTTATTGCAGAAAACAAATTATATATTACAAAGTCCCACTTCCATACCTATTTTCAGCTGAATCATGAACATGTCTCATCTGTTTGCTCTCACAGTGTGTTCTCAACAACATTATAAGTAGTTCATTTTGTTCTTTAAGACTTATTTTACTTAATGTTTCTAAACCATGTAACTTTGTCAGTACAATTTCTTGATCATCTTCCGGTAATGTTTCTAACTGTTTAAATATTACAGTTTGAATTTTGTGCTCATTAAGATCTGAAACAAAATGTATGTAAAATTGCTAAACTTTTAATTATATAATGAACATACTTTCAATGTCAGAACATAATTTATGAAACCACACCATAGGACAATGTTCACAAGATACTATTACTTGCTTTTCCTTCTTCAATGCTTCATTAGTGTTATTGATAGCCAAATTAATTGCTAAATAGGTAAATTAATACATTAAATTAAATAAATAAAAACAATAATCATTAATCATTAAAAACCTGTAACTAATTCAATTGCAACAGATTCTGATTCACATTTAAAAATATATCCAATACAACTTTCACTTGATGAAGAATCTCTACATGTAAAACCAAAGTGTAATTGATTTCTAGAACCCTAAATTAAAATATAATTGCATTATTTAATTATTATAATTTTAAATTGATTAATAATTTTTTCAAACCTGCACGCAGTTAATTATATCTTTTAATTGTTTATGCAAAAGTATTTGTTTCCGATCTGGGCTTATTAATCGTAAGTCAGTTCGACCAATTTGAAAAACCATTGTTCTGTTAATTTCTTCTGCTATATTAGTGTTTTGTCCCTTAAAATATTAAATTTTCATATTGAAGTATAAAATTAATAATTTGTTATTTAAGAAATAAAAATGTATACATACATTGGTATCCAGGTTCTTAATTGGGTAATTTATAGATCCAGATCTTGTTCTTGTAATCCTATACCAAAAATAACATTAAATAACATTTTTAAATATAATTTAAAAATTAATTTACTCTAATTCTTTAGTTTGTTTTTCAACTCCAAACGAAGAACCTTGGTTTTCAATTCCAGGTGATAAAACTATCATTGATCCACGTCTTGGATCTGAAAGATAGGTTGTGTTTTGATCTGAAGACTATAATCAGAAAATATGAAATGTTGCATGTTTTTATACAAATGTATTATCCATTAACAGTATTTATACTAAAATATTAAATTTACATTTATTTGGGATCCTCGTCTTGAAGTATTAGTACTATTTGACTTTTTACTTTTTTCCAATTCGTGTAAACGAAATTTTTCTAATGCATCGTCAATAAACGAATTTGGAACTCTTTTTTGTGACACTCTAATTTTACCAACATATAACACCTTGAAAAGTATTAATATTTTTTATTATAATTTTTCACTTAACAAGAAACAATAAAATTAAAAAAATAGGTATAACCTTCAAACCTTGAACATAAAAACCTTAGATAAAAAACAATATTGTCAATTGTATTTATGTAACATTACATATAGTTATAATTTACCTACTATTTTAGGCGGGTATGTATAATTACCTCAAAAAAATGAGACGAGTTTGGAGATATATCAGCACACAATGAAGTTAATGTTTGTGCATTACTTAAAGAACGTCCAATACTTTGTAATGATTTATGTGAATTTTCCTTCATTGTGGAAAATAACTCCATTACCTAAAAAAAATTTTTTTTGAAAATACTAAAATCTGAATATTTTCAGGCCACTGTTGACTAAAACTAATGAATTATTGCCGAACAAAACAAAATACTTTCTAGGCATTCTAAATTTAGAAGTTGGAAGGTGTTCAAATAGTCTAACCATTTAAATACAGTATGTCATTAACTAAAACAAAATTAGATAACATCTATCATATACAATACATTTCAGATTTAATATATCATTGAGAATGATAAAAAAAATTATAATTTTTAGTTATTAGTAATTTTTATTTTATGGTAAAAAGTAAATTAAACAATGAATATCATATAGATGAAATGTATCACCAGATTATCTTAATTCTTTTTGACTGAAAAACAATAATTTTACCGTAGTTTAATTTATATATGTTATCAAATATTTAGTTTACACAAATAAAAATATACAAACTAAAAAATGAATCCATCACTATCAATAACTAAACGAGTGAGTGTAAACATTTTTTGAAAATTAAGAGAAAACGTCTCAAATTTAATCTAAGCTAGTATACATTTACCTATACCTATATTAACAGTTAATAGCTAACTATTTAAATAACAATCATTTTGTTAAGCATATCAACTTGTTAGATAAATTTAACACTAAATGATATAGTTGATCATTGAATTTAATTATTGAAATAATATGTTACTTTGTAGTGTTAACTTTTTAACAAACAATTATGTTATGAATTATGGTACATTAATACATTTTGTTAACCATAGTTAAAAATATTATTAAATGGTACACAGTAGATATATTATTAACCATTCTAAGAAATTATTAAAATTATTAATAATATATAGTTACAATAATACAACACCATTAATTGTATCATTATTTTTTTAATGGGAAATCTAAGAAAAGTCATTGTCATTAGAAGATCAAGAGTCAAGGCTGTAGAATCATACAAGACATATTATGATATAATTAATATTAAATATTAAACTTAAACTTAAACAAAAATAATAGTTCAGATTACCTAATAAAATTAGAAATAATGAAAACATATTTATATATTGTAGGTACAGATGAGAAAATTTATAATATTTACTCAAACGATTTACCTAATATTAATATTAATATTAAAAATAGTATTTATAATCCTATGTAATGATATAAAAATTATTATTTTTATTTATACAATCAAATGTTCAACATAAGTTAATAGCAATTGTTTGTATTTATTAAAACATTAACTAAAAAACTTAAAATAATAGGTTATTATTTTATAAAAACATTTTATATTTTTACATGTTTTTTAAGCAACATGCAGCAGTGTTCACAATATAATACCAGTTCACCTTGTCCTTGGTCACAATGAATAACGTTAATTCATGTTCCTAACCAACATAATAATTTCAACTCCTATTATTTTCAATGTTATTATTGAGGTTTTATCCGAACAACTAGCTAGTAAAATAATGTTATTTAGATAGAACAATTTACTAATAATTATTAAACATTTAAATTTTTGTTTTATTTTAATGAAAAATTTAAAATCATCAAATATGAATCAAATGCAATCTGGCTATTAATCTCTTTGAAGGAAATCAGGAATTTATTATTTAATAAAATATTACCACTTATTAAAAACAGTTGGTTAATTTACAGTACTAATTATTGAGAGCATTAAGGGCCAGTATTACAATCATCGGTATGCTTCGATTACGCTTAATCGGCTGATAACAGATTTTATTACCGGCCGGTTAGGATTCAGTTAAATTTAACGGGAGATGGTAATACTGGCCCTAAATCTTATACAACTTACATGATAATAACAATATTAAAGATAAACAAAATACATTAATATTATGAGAATCTATAAGTTATAACTAACATGCAATTAAAAGATAATGATTATGTAAAATAAAAAAATGTCCTTACTTCATCTGGTTGAGTTGTATTATAAACATGACAATGTACATTGTTTTCATCTGCCATATCTCTGACTGCATAAAAGAATGTAACAACATCGCTGTTTAAAAATGCTAATCTGGTTATGTACTTTAACTCGTGTTGAAAAAATAATTTGTTCTTACAATCCCAATTTTCATAAATCACAAGACTGGCATCTTTTATTCCAATTTTTACCTTTTAAAATATAAAATTACTTTTTACTTAATTTATTTTATCAAATAATACATAAGAGCCAGTATTTATTCAACACTTTAACATAAACTAATTACTATTTAGGTACTGTTATGTTTTAAAATATATCAACTAAACCAATCAACATAAGAATTTAATAGTTTAATTATCTCATTATTAATAATGACTAATGAGAAATAAATATTATGAAATTAACAAACTTATGTTATCCTAGTAAAATAGAAATTATAATTTTCACTATTTGGTAGATTCCTAACTGTTAACATTTTATTTTTATTTTAAATTTTCAGTTATTTAATAGAAAAATAGAAACCAGCATCCAAAATCTCATTAAAATATTCCTGGCAAAGATTCTAATTTGCACTTTCCACACAGTGAATTGCTTGAATCCGGATAGAAAGTATTACAATTCCTACTCATATCGCCCCATTTGTAATCCTGACAATCTGACACATGCCATCAATATGACTCGAATAAACATAAGTGTGAGTATTTAATCAAATACAATTTAAACATATAATGTTCTGTAATATTTAAACAATTTATGAGAAAGCATTGACGAAACATAATGCTATTATAGTATTGTTTTTGTATTAAATTGTTCTTCAATTGTTCTAAAACATAAATTATTTCAAATTTTAATATCCTCTAATTACACATGTATTGTATTTACCAGTCCAATAGGTAGGGAAGTCAGAATTGAGAATAGTCAATAAATAATAGTGTATTTAACACATAATACATGCCAAATTTGCTACCTAATAAGTAATTTATGTTCATTCACAAAAATATTACACTTACTTTTTTGTGATAATTATTTTTCTTGATCTCTGCAATAATCCACGGGATCATTGGGTTTGTAAGACGTTTGTTGACTGTACAAGAGCTTAAGTATTCAACTTTATATAATTTCATTTTGGTGTTTTGTTAATTATATCTTTAATAGTTATTCCAAACAGTCATTGGTTTAAAATAGTGCAACATAAAATTCACTTTAAGTTATAAATCATCAGAATTCAGGTTCCTAAGTACCTAATAGAAAAACCATTTTGTGTAAACCATATACCAAAAAAAAAAAAAAAAAATACCCAATAAAAAAAACTTTATAAGACCATTACGTCTATTACTATATCATATTTTAATTATCGCAACGCACGTTACGAGTTGAAACCGTTTAACGCATCTGACATATTATTATTATTTATTAAAATTAAACGATCATTATAATTTATAATATTAGCCAGTTTCAAAACAAAACTGAAATGATAAGAATGTTATGTACACAAAACGCAGAATCAAGTATCAACTGATGACTGATGAGGGGAACGAGGTAGTACATGTGCGGCGAGTGGCGACTTCATTTTGGTATTTGACATAATATTATTATCATCAACATAATATTATATCGATTATGCATGGAAGGGGATCATTTTACGAATTCTCAAGGCTACTGGGTCTCAAGTCCTGGTGGCTACTTTTCAGTTTTCACGAACATGATTGCTAAGTTATTACCTATGTCTGTAATGCTACTCTTAATATTTTCCATTTTTATTGCATCACGATTTACGGTGGATAATATAATTATTAATTATATTATTGACAGATAATATCTTTTTATCCTTTCTAGAATTGATCGGTGAAAATATTTGTTATCTATATAACACTATATTTACGATTTTTAGGTATAGATATTTATTGGATAAATTCATTTCTCAATATTTTAAAGATTATTTTTATTCCTGAGCGAAACGATAGGTATAAGGGTCGTACATACATAGGCCACTACGACGTGTCTAGGCCAAATAGGGTTGTATCATTAAATTATTTTATTTAGTGGTGTAATTATTAATTGCTTAGCACAAAAATATTAGTCTTGTAATTTGTAATTTTTGTAGAGTTTAGGTCGTATAGATTGTCTTATTTAATGATTTTATCCGTCGATATTTATTCTAGACGAATATTGCACGTAAGTGGCGTATCTGCGAAGTAGTATAAATACGTCTACAAAAAATGTACCTACTATATTAATTTTAAATTAATAATTTATAATAGTACCTATATACGTCAAGTAATTATCTGCCCTCCCAAATCCCTCCATCGAGGACCACACTTACATAGTTAGGTACCTACAGGCTACAACCTACATATATTTGACTGCAGTGGCAATTTATTTTTACCTTCATATAAGGGGATGATTAGGCCTACTCTTTGCTAATAGGCTAGGCTATACGAATTATTAAAATGTGGTTACAGATTAAATGAAAATATAATATAATAAAATATTCACTAGTTATACCATACAATACTACAGTATTCTATGACTATACAGCCGTCAGCCATATAGCTAGGTATATAATTATTAATTGATATATAGATACCGGGTATCTACCAATGGTACAAAGACTACCATATAAAATAGCCGTTGGATTTTTGTTTTAGTTGATGGTGGTTTTATTCAGTCGCGGTGTACTTACTGGTGTCTATTTATGCATTATAATTAAATAAATAGGTACCTAGAGTTTATTTTTAGGGATGCATAAATTATTTAAAAATGTAATAATAATTATTGCGAATTTGGGTTGCAAAAAGTTTTTAGTGTGTACCAAATTAAACATAATTCTTGTGACTAGTTCACTTACCGTTTAAAAAATAACAAATCGTTTTACCTTTTTTAAAATATAGGTAGATTATACCTACTTGTTTATTCCTAAACACGTGATTTAGAATATTTCCATAATTTTCATTTTGAAAATTTTTTACATGATATAATAAGGAAGGTACCTACAAATGGTACCATACATAATAGTATAAGATACCAATGCAAATTATAAGACTAAGCTGAGTTTAGTATGGATAATTCAAGGACGCTATCAGATAATCTGTGCATATTGCAGTGTAATATAATTTATAATATAATATAGGACAAAGCATGATTGAAAAATAATGATTTTTTTCTATTAGTTTTAAATCATATATTTAGGTAGATACCTAAATGTTTTAAAAAATGTTATTCTATATGTAATAAAGATTATAGTCACTACCTATAAACAATGTAAAGTGTAAACAATAAGGCGTATATAATTATTATTTATGTAAAATTCAACTTGTTTTTATTTTTTTACTTATAGCTAAACTTGTAAGCTGTTTGAAAACATTATCACATTAAGTTCAGATATTCGATTTGTTTTCAAAATTGTTAACTTTTACCTTCATCTATATTCATCTCATACTAACTAATATTTGTAAAATAATTAAGAACTGTTTGTAAATTATTGTATAATATAATAATATCTTATTGCTTATTGCTTATATATATATAGTGATACCTATACTATATATAAATAGGTACGTTATTTATGTTACAAAGAAATTATAACGTAGGTACAAGAAACTATAACTATATAATACAAATACCTATAAAATATAGAGGTCAATATAATAAAATAAACATCATTATTTGGAAGTTGATCGCCCTGTAATATTGGCTATATACCTATATATATATAAATATATATTTTGTTCCAGTATTATTTTAATATACAGGTATCTATATAGTACATCAGTACCTATTACTTACCTTAGGTACTACCTAGTACCTATACGCATATAATTATGCAGCTATTGAGCTATACTACACAAAATTATAATAGGTAATCATTTAATTTCAGTAGTATATGTTACATTTAAATATAATATATAGATGAAATATTATTCTTTGGGTATGAACTATAGAAACTAAATTTATGAAAATCCTTGTTTTACATTTTCAATCCGTAGCAATAAAAATAGAACATTGTACAATTTTATAATTGTTTATAACTACAATAAATTATTAAGATTTTGGTAAATATTGTCAATATTTAACCTTTAAATACTTATAAAAAAAGTGTGATTTCTGAATCTTAAATAATTCTCAAATGCTATTATAACTACTAATGAGGAATTTTATTTTAAATTTTCAAGATTTTTAACCCAACGAATAAAATTTTATTATTTTATTTTAAAATTGAAAATCTCTATTAATATTTAACTCAAAACGAGTCGAAATATTTTGAAAGTGTTATCATATATAGAAAATGATAAAATGAACATTTGATGAAAATTTCAAATACCTACAGTTATAATAGTTTTTGAATAACGACAAAATAAGAAAAATTTTGTATGAAAATTTGTTAATTTACGATTGAATATCCAATTTATAATTTCAAATAAATGCAAATGTAAATTCAAATTCAATCAACATTTTTATTATTTTTTTATAAATAAACACTTTTTTGTACTAATGTTTAATATACTGTACCTAATATTAATATAAATTTAATAAGTTTAAAATGAATTTTATACTATAATTTTTGGCATTTTATATTCCTTTTTTTTTTGCATTTTCAGTGCATATTTTTTTTTTTTTTTTACATTTTTAATGAATTTTTTAAGGTTTATAATGCATTAAATTCATAGCCCTGCATATAACAATATCCATTAGGTACTTATAACACGTTATAAATCAACAATAACAATCCGTGGTACTATCATAGATATATTATAATAGTATACTTTACAAGTTTCAAGTACCCACGAATAATATTTATTATACAATCACAACAAAATAACTAAAATAGTAATTCTAGGGGGGTTTTTTTATATATAATTTCGTCCAAATTTGAACTTAAAATGAGTATAAAAATAAACTGTCCTTATGTATTTTTTAGATTTTTTGGTAACGGAATTAAATACTTACGTGGAATCTTGTTTTACATTTTTAATCCTTAGATATAAAAGTTGAACATTTTATAAATTTTTAACTACAAAATAATTATTCAATTCTAAATTTGATACATTTTGTCAAAATTTGAACTTGAAATGCTTATAAAAAAAAATTGTGCCTATGTATTTTTAATATTTTTCAACTACTATTGTAATAATATATCAGGAGCCTTGCAATAAACTTTCACACTTTTTTACCCAACAAATAAAATTTTATTGATATTTATAGAAAAAAAACTAAAAAATTTAAATAAGAAATTGTCCGTAAACAGCTCAAAACAAATCAAAATATTTTGATAATTTTATCAAGTATAAGAATTGATAAAATAAGCATTCAGTGAAATTTGCACGTATCTACAGTTATTCGTTTTTTAATTACAACAAAATAAGAAAATCGCTACATGATAA
>NC_042494.1:157831882-157834952 GCF_005508785.2 Acyrthosiphon pisum
TCTTCCGTCGAAGGTCCTTTCTCTTCCTTTTTGCTACCGAAAATCTTACCCAGGAAACTCATAGTGTACAATATATTATTTATATTAACTTTATTAACCTATTTATGCAATTAACATAATCATTCAAAGGTACCGTATACAAATTACAACTAGTCAATAGTCAATAATCAACAGTCACAAAAACAGCAACGATTAACGATAAGTCGCACTAAATTTGCGTAGAAGGCAAAAGCTAAGAACTAAAGAAATTTCGAATGATAATGATAAAAGATTTTTATTGTTGTCATTGGTGGTCATCATCACTCATCTGTTATTCTGTTAAAATCATTCCAAAAGCCAAAATGATTGACGATGAAAACACCGTAATTGATAACCTATAACCAAAGACGCTGTAGCAACATTTCAAAGAGTTCACAAAAACAGTTCAATAATTTAATAGGTAGGAAATTATTAAAAAATTATAATAATACATATTATTATAATATATAACTAGCTGAATAACCCGGCGTTGCGAAAGAAAACATTTTGATTAATTAACTCCTTTTGGGTGTAATTCGCTGTGCATGATACATGGTGTGCTGTTCATGTATGGAAGCAAAATTCATATTATTGCCCGTGAGTTTGGCTTATGATTATGCGAACAGTATATTATCAGGTAGGCAATCTACGGTAGATTGCGGACACAGCGAGGTAGGAGATAAATTAATATAGCCTATATTAGTACAGCTTTGTAGCTGAAAAAAAATTTGTATTCAGTGTACCTAAAATATTTTGAAGTCATAGTTAATCATCTCGGGTTTTTAGGAGTATTTAATAAATTTTGGGGGGGTATTTCATTTTATTTTTACGGACAAACCGGCGTAACTGTACTCTACCACTGAGCTACCCGACCGCATAGACCCAAGACGCTATCTCCCCCAGTTAACGGGAGTTTACACTAGCTTTGTGAAATAATTCGCATACATAACATGCAACCATTAATAAACAAAAAAAAAGTTTCGATTTCCATCGTGAATCTTAAGATCCATGTTTTACCACCTCTTTAAAAAGCGAATATCTTTCTTATTACATTTAATGGTTCACTAAAAATTTAATGAACCAATCGTGGGCCACTAAATTTTGTTTAAGGGACCATTAGCTTACCATTGATTCATTAAATGTTTTGTGCAACCCATATCAAGTTCGTACGTTTTGTATTTTAAAACTAATATTGTATATTTAGTTAAGATATTGCTTGATAGATGTCGCCGCTATTATACTCTTACAACCCCTTATTTTCCCATTTAGTGATTGAATTTCCAAAAATCCTTTTTTAGCGGACGCCTACGTCATATAAGCTATCTATCTATATGCCAAATTTCAGCCAGATCCGTCCAGTGGTTCCGGCTTGGCCATGACGAATCACTCATCAGGATAAGTCATTTTATATTTATAGATATATAATATTATATATGTTTTCTGCAAATAAAATTATATTCCGGCTCACGAAAATGAGCGTTCAAGATCACGGGCTGAGTTTAATGATTGATCCTCATTCCTCCTGTTTGTTTTTAATAAGTGTTGTCAAACATATTGGCGCGATTTTTAAAACTGTAACCTATCTGCACGACCGCCCGATCAAACAATACTACAAATCCCAGAACCTATGGTTTTTACAATATTTAAACTCAGAACGTCGACCTTGAACGCTCGTTTTTCTTGAGCCGGATTACACCAAATGTATGCATTTTCATACGAAAATTCTTTTCAAAAATTAATGGAATCGTTAAATTGTCGAATTAATAGTTAATAATTGGACTGTTATTGTGATGGTGTTCGCCAAACGGACATCTCGTGGTGGTTGGTAACTCGACAATCGGTTGGTGTCTTATCTAATTTGCATCACAATAGGTGATAATGACATTCGTGAAACAATTAATATAAAAGTCAAATATAAATAAAGCCAAAAATATTTATTAACAATATATTTCTGTTCAACCAACTAAGATTAAAAATATTAAATATCAGTGTCGTGAGTCGTGACTGATTTTAAATACAAATGTCAGCAAAAAAAATGTCTTCATCACTCGTCTCCTATGGCGACGATCACGGCAGTACTTGTATAGTTGTATGAGATTCAAAAGTTGCGGCCTCCAGCTGGCTAGGGATTATTGGACGTTAATTAGTACCCGTAAGGCTTTGAGGGCGGCGGACTCGGTTGGCCAGCGAAACGTTTCATGTCAAATTGACCTCTGCAGTGGACAGCCCTGTTAACCACCTAACCTTTACAAAATGTATCATACTATAATTAATGCTATATTGTACGTTATTTTTTACCATAACTTACAAATTAAGTTCGAGCGTTTTATTTGTAAGTACCATCAAATTAAGCATATAAAACACGCATTTTGAAGAAAAAAAAATCCAAAAAACACTTGGGAGCTGAATTACGTTTATGCCAAACTTAAAGTTTTATACTGTATGATTTAAAACGCGATGTTTTTGTGTACCTTCTCACTTCTCAGAAAAGTCAGATTTATAAACTGTAACTGAGATTATTTAAATATTTAATTAATCATATAAATTACAATAACAATTATTGTTAAAAAATGTTTGTTAAGAGTATTTAAAGTGAACTTAGATTCTCATAATATGAACTCATATAAGTTAATTATTAACTAATATAGAAATTAGAAATACAATTTTCATTGTACTTTATGTCAGGGAGTTAAAACGGGTTAAAATATTTCGTGTTTCGGGTTTCGTGTTCAAAACCTGGTACTATTTTTTGCGGGTTTCGGGTTTCGTTTTTCGTGTTAAAAACCGGGTAAAATGTTTTGCGAGTTTCGTTTTAAAAACCGGGTACAATTTTTTGCGGGTTTCGGGTTTAAAATCGGGTTACATTTTTGAGGGTTTTGAATTTTGAGTAGGCGTGACTAGACTTCATCCGCAGTGGCAGCCTAGCTAATAACCGGCGCTACCTTATTATTGAACCGAAAAAAAGTCCTATACGCCAAAGGCTGTATTTTTTAATGCCTCTCTCACTAATGAAATATTTATGATTTAAAAAAAATTCGGAATTATCTATTTA
>NC_042494.1:157835564-157841136 GCF_005508785.2 Acyrthosiphon pisum
GATTCATCCCTACGTATGATTTATACAAAAAGCAATACTGGTGATATAGAAATAATGTTAACACACGTCCCCACCTACCACAACCAAAAAGAAGTGTGGTAAAATCACAGAATTATCTAATATTCTATAACAAAAAGCTTATAATTTTTATTTAAGTTTTTCTTGGCGTTTTTGAAAACTACTGGGAATATGGTTTTTTTTACCTCCTCGATGCACTACTAGATTCACTTCCCCATCGAACAAGATACTGAAGTTGAAAATCGAAGCATTTTTTCGACTACTTATCGTGTACCCAGACACAAAAAAAACAACACATAATTGTAAAATCCACATATTTATCGCTCCGCTCAGAATCTAAAATGTATAATATAGGTAGCACCTACCTGGTAGCCGGTAGGTATTGACATTTTTGTGACTGTACAATAATTACCAAAAGATAGCATTACATAATATCAAAAATTTACAAAAATAATTTATAAAATATTTAATATAGGCTGGAGTAAATTATTACCCAACGCGCGTGGCGCGTCACCATACAAACGTTAATAATTGACAAAACAATTTTACTAAAATATTAGGGAAATTTACTATTTTCCGGCACTATCCAGCATATATCTTAGTGACCAAATCTAAAACCCTAGAAGTGTCGTTAATGGGTGGCTTTTCTGAATCAATTTTTTCAATGTCGAACCATTTTTTTTTTAAATAACTTACACTTATCATACCTATTTTGTAGAGGTTGTGTAAATCAAACAATAAATAAATAATATAAAAATCTATGCATGAAAAATCGTGCGGACAATCTCTTGAACAGTTTAATAATGATCTTATACTTTTATGGTATAGTTTTAGACCAGGTTTTGATAGAAATTACGTTATTACAAGATTGAGGTCAAAGTGTAATATTGGTTTTTTTACTGCAAACTATAGTAAGGCGTAGTTGATATTATTCTTATATTAGAGGTTGGATCAGCTAACCCTACAAAAAATTTAAATAAAATTTGCTTCATATTTATGTATCCATACAATATAAAACTTAAGAACATCATATAAAATACCTGCATGGCTGCATGGATACATAAATACATAATTAGATTAGAAAACGTACGATTTTTTTTATTCACCAAGATTCCATATTAAATAATATGACATATTATTACTTACCTGATTTTATTAACATCTCAAATGTACACAATATATTATTTTAATAATATCAGAACTGAGTAATAACACCAATTTTGATATCAGTACCTATATGAATACCAATTTTAAATTTAACTCAAATAATGGACATTAGGGTGTCCTATTCTTATGTTATTTTTAATCAAACCAATATCGTAGTTGTGCCAATTTTGTGTAGTTCGAATTTTTTCATAGAATTAGATTGTGCAATACGATGGTTAGGTTAGGTAAAAAGATTTACTTTTTATTAGTATGTAATTATGAATTTTTAATTTCTATTACCTATGTACTGAGAATTTGTATAGTACCTATACTTACCTACTTTTACAGATTCTGTACCGTTTGTCTGTTCAGTTTTCAGTGTTCAATGTTCATACTTCACACTGAACCAGACCACCATAGTCCGAATATTGACTGGGGGGACTAATGCTTCTACACTCAACAGAATATGCTGGAGGGTTGGTTATATTTATGGACTGGCGGTACCATTCACGATTATAGATAAAATCTACGATCACGTTTCTATCTATTAATTACAATCGTGGGGTCGCCTGTGAACCACCGGAGCACGGTGCATCTACATTATATTATTATAAAGCACTAATCTGATTAGCAACGAACGACCAACACTCAACAGATTGGTAAGTGATGTTGTCTAAAGGGTAAAAGAGGAAAAATTGTCTCTCAGGACTTCATGCCCCACACTATTACCTAAACAACATAATAAGCAATTTAAACTCTGTAATTCAAGTAGGTATAAAAAAAAAATGATGAATTTTTGTGTCTGTTAAACAATTCCATAATACTTTCTGAGTTTACAATGTTAACTAGCATTATAGTACTATAAATTATTACTTGTTCTAACGATTAGCCTCAAATAACATATGATACCACACCAATATCAGATAAAGTAGAATTTTGCCTATCTGTAAAGTATATTATAATTTGTAATAATTTATTTAATATATTTTTCAAATTTATAAATTTACAATTTTCATGAGAATTGTGTAAAAACTGAAAATATGAAATAACTCAAAGCGAATATACCTGATATTTTATTAATTCAATAAAGAATGCTTAGAAACTTATTAAAAATAAATATCAGTAACAATAGAAAACTTTTCAAAACTTTATTATTATATAAGAATTTAAATTACAAATTAATAATTATGGTTACATATTAATATAACTTATTATACTTCTATAACGTCAAAATTAAAAATATTGAATTAGATTGTCAGACTATCGGAACCTAATCCTATATTGTACAATTTAGAAATTAGAGTTGATTTAAATAATTATACAATATACAATTTTTATCTATAGATGAAAATTCAGGGTTAAAAAACAAAAACTGGCCAATTTTACAAAACATTGGTTTCCAAAATAAAATAATTATTTATACAATTGAAAAATGTTCTATAAAAATATAGTTTATCATATTGTGATAATTTATTAATTATTACTAATTTTATTACTCCTAATATATTATGTGTTGTACTATTTACGATTAACAAACACAACATTTTAATAATAAAAAAATTAATTTTTAGTGTTTTTTGTGGTAATAGTATTTTTTATTGAACAAAAATGTATATACCTATTTAGAATCTATATTTACATGTTATACAATAAGTAAATTTGATGAGATTTGGTGGCGGCACCCCGTGTGGTATAATAGCTAAAAGGAATTAAGTAATAAAATAAACATCACATAAATTGTATAAATATATACGTATATCTAATATTATTTTATTTTATACAACTAACTGATAGTTTGTCGATAATTTGGAGTAAATATTTAATGAATAAATTACATTAAACTCCATATTATACAACAACAAAAAAATAATAGTTGATAAATTTGCTAATTTCTTATAATTCAGAATACATTTTAAATAAACTAATAAAACAACATATTGTGTATATAAAACTGATATGATGTTGATGTTGGTGGTGCACTCCTAAATAATACTAGTGTCACGTATTGTAATATTTATTGGAAGAATGGATCTCTTTAAAAACGATGGATTTCCTAAAAAAAGTCAAGGAACTCTTCACTTGTTTGGGTGAAAAATGTTTTTAATTCCAATTTTGACTTTTTTTCAGTTCATCAGTTAATTATGTGAGAGAAAATTCTTGTATTTGAACCATGGTTTGGTACATAACTTAAATTCGATTATTATTTTCAAATTTAGAAATTCATAATCATCATCATGTTTTTCACGGGCTTAAAAATAAATGCCCATATATCTGATAAAGTTGAAATTTTTTAGGTAGTAAACAGTTATATTATCAATTGCTGTCATTATCTGAAAAAAAAACTGGATATAATCGGTATATTAAGAGTAAGAGAGTTGTCGGGACAAACGGGAAAACGGGATATTCCCTTAAAATACTTCAAATGTTTTTTTTCGATTGAAACAAATAAAATAATGATAATAATATATACCAGTAAATATTTTGTGGTAATTGCTATAATAATTAATAATATAATATATTACAAAATATTTTGATATATGAGATGATAAAGTTTTTTTTTTACGATGAAGCCTTGACATTTTGATCGTTCCGTTTATCGTTTGAAATATTTTTATCACCCCAATTACCTCAATCAATTGTTTTAATTCGGCACACTAGGTCACATAGACAATTTTCGCAAAAATCTAACATATTGGCACATGCAGGCATCGATTAAATACTATGCATCCAACTGTCGATGAGAGCAATTATCGAACATAATAATAATAATAATAATAATAATAAAAAAAATAATAATAATATTACATGTGTTTGCTCATCTCTCAGCTAGTGGTGACGGCAACGTAGTCTGACGACACCGGAGGACAATATAAAAATAAAATCTGATGGGATACAATATGCGCGGCAGACATAATGTCTCGAAAAGTTGAATATCAACGAATATGTCGTATAAAATAATATATATACATTGGGCATGGGTATTTTGGTAGTACCCACGATTAATATTATACAGTCACAACAAAATAACTAAAATAGTTATTCTAGGTTTTTAATATGTAATTTCGTCCAAATTTCAACTTAAAATGACTATAAAAATAAACTGTGTTTATGTATTTTTTAGATTTTTTTAGTAACTACTTACGTGGAATCTTGTTTTAAATTTTCAATCCTTAGATATAAAAGTTGAACATTTTATAAATTTTTAACTACAAAATAATTATTCAATTTTAAATTTGATAAATTTTGTCAAAATTCGATCTTTAAATGCTTATAAAAAAAATTGCGCCTTTGCATTTTTAATATTTTTCAACTGCTATTGTAACAATATATCAGGAGCCGTGTATTAATTTTTTTACACTTTTTGGCCCAACAGATAAAACTTAATTGATATTCATGAAAAAAATAAATAAAAAGTTTGAAATATGAAATTATCCGTAAAAAGTTCAAAACAAGTCAATTTTTTCCAAGTATAAGAATTGATAAAATAAACATTCAGTGAAATTTTCATGTATCTACAGTTATTCGTTTTCGAATTACAACAAAATAAGAAAATCGCTACATGAGAAATCGAGTGAAAATCATATGTTGTAAAAATTTGAATTTCAAACGCTCATAAAAATGTAATTTGTCTTTCTTATAGACATTTTTTTTTGATACAGGTAGATAATATTATAAGGAGTCTTGTATTACATTTTAAAATCTTAGATTTAAAAAGAAAAATTTTTATGAATTTCTAACTAAAAATAATTTGCAAAATTTCGTGTTTTTTCCGTATTTTGTCAATATTTGAACTTTAATTGCTTATAAAAAAAAAACTGTGACTATGGATTTTTAATTTTTTTTATTTGCCATTGAAACAATATACTAGGAGCCTTCTATTAAATTTTCAAGTCTTTTTAATTAACAAATAAAATTGTATTGATATTTATAGAAAAAAAAACTAAAAAGATGGAAACTGAAAATGCCCGTAAAGAGCTCAAAATAAGTCAAAATATTTGGAAAATGTTAGGGTGTATAGAAAATGCAAATATAAACATTCAGTCAAAATTTCATATACCTACGGTCATTTGTTTAATAGTATCTATTGAAATACAATATTGCTTACTGTAATACCTACTGAAAAGTTAACTGGAAAGTGCATCGTGTAATTTATTAAATATTCTTATAATATTATATAATCAGGTATATGTTCTATAGAATATTATAAATATTTATGATTGCTTATTTTAAGTTTAAAATATGTTAAAATATTAAAAAAATTAAACTTATTAAACTGATTATTGTAATCATAAATCGTATTTTAAAGAATTAGATAGTTATTTTGTCGTATTAAATAAATATAACTAAAAGGATCTACATACATAATAATATACATATATTATTATATTTATAACAGTTTATTTAACAA
>NC_042494.1:157841186-157842166 GCF_005508785.2 Acyrthosiphon pisum
ACAACGTAATAGGAGCTTGTATAAATTTCAAGCTTTTTCACTTAACAAGTAAAGTTTTAATAACATTCACAGGAAAAAAAACTTAAAAAGTTGGAAACTGAGTATATCCGTAAACAGCCGAAAACAATTCAAAATATTTTGAACATTTTTTCATGTATAGAAAAAGCTAAATCTATTGTAAAATCAATAGATTCATGATTCATCGTTCCACTCAGAATCTAAAATTGTGCCTATGTATTTTTTAATATTTTTCAACTGCTATTGTAACAATATATCAGGAGCATTGCATTAAATTTTCACGCATTTTGGCCCAAAAAAAAAAAGAAAAAAACACATCATTGTAAAATCAATACATTCTTTGCTCCGCTCAGAATCTAATAGACGATAAGAAAATATAGGGTTATTATTGGGACATATGGTTAACTTGGGGCCAATTTAAGAGGACGTGATACCCGCATGTGTTGTCTCCATCTTACAAGTGCGTACCATAACAAATTTTACGCTCAGCAGAACAAGTGTAGCTCCGTTAATTTAAGAATTATAGTGATTTGACTTCTTATTAAATCTAAAGATAAGATTATTATCTAGGTAACCTCATATGCTTTTTAGTATTTTTTAATTTTAACGCGAGTTATGAGTATTTTAAAACTGTAAATTTTTTATACATCTTAAAATACTCATAACTCGCGTTAAAGGAGCAAACAACACAAAAAAAAAAAAATTTTAATTATTTTTAAATGTTAAATTATTGTAACTATGTCTATATGAAATGATTTGGTGAAAATCCGATGTAAAAAAATTATTACTTTAAGAGATATTAAGAAATGTTGATATTAAAAATTGCCTCGCGCTTCTCATAACGATTTACCCTCCAAAACATTTTATTTTTGAAATTTAATTTACGTATAACTGTGTGGTTTTATGTGTTTAAGACGACGCAAGAATCATAATTTCTATATGTTTATAGACATTTTTTCTTA
>NC_042494.1:157842266-157849838 GCF_005508785.2 Acyrthosiphon pisum
AATTTTTATGAGCGTTTGAAATTCAAATTTTTACAACATAGGATTTTCACTTGATTTCTCATGAAGCGATTTTCTTATTTTGTTGTAATTCGAAAACGAATAACTGTAGATACATGAAAATTTCACTGAATGTGTATTTTATCAATTCTTATACTTGGAAAAAATTGACTTGTTTTGAACTTTTTACGGATAATTTCATATTTCAAACTTTTTATTTATTTTTTTCATGAATATCAATTAAGTTTTATCTGTTGGGCCAAAAAGTGTAAAAAATTAATACACGGCTCCTGAAATATTGTTACAATAGCAGTTGAAAAATATTAAAAATGTAAAGGCGCAATTTTTTTTATAAGCATTTAAAGATCGAATTTTGACAAAATTTATCAAATTTAAAATTGAATAATTATTTTGTAGTTAAAAATTTATAAAATATTCAACTTTTATATCTAAGGATTGAAAATTTAAAACAAGATTCCACGTAAGTAGTTACTAAAAAAATCTAAAAAATACATAAACACAGTTTATTTTTATAGTCATTTTAAGTTGAAATTTGGACGAAATTACATATTAAAAACCTAGAATAACTATTTTAGTTATTTTGTTGTGACTGTATAATATTAATCGTGGGTACTACCAAAATACCCATGTCCAATGTATATATATTATTTTATACGACATATTCGTTGATATTCAACTTTTCGAGACATTATGTCTGCCGCGCATATTGTATCCCATCAGATTTTATTTTTATATTGTCCTCCGGTGTCGTCAGACTACGTTGTCGTCACCACTAGCTGAGAGATGAGCAAATACATGTAATATTATTATTATTTTTTTTTTTATTATTATTATTATTATTATTATGTTCGATAATTGCTCTCATCGACAGTTGGATGCATAGTATTTAATCGATGCCTGCATGTGCCAATATGTTAGATTTTTGCGAAAATTGTCTATGTGACCTAGTGTGCCGAATTAAAACAATTGATTGAGGTAATTGGGGTGATAAAAATATTTCAAACGATAAACGGAACGATCAAAATGTCAAGGCTTCATCGTAAAAAAAAAACTTTATCATCTCATATATCAAAATATTTTGTAATATATTATATTATTAATTATTATAGCAATTACCAGAAAATATTTACTGGTATATATTATTATCATTATTTTATTTGTTTCAATCGAAAAAAAACATTTGAAGTATTTTAAGGGAATATCCCGTTTTCCCGTTTGTCCCGACAACTCTCTTACTCTTAATATACCGATTATATCCAGTTTTTTTTTCAGATAATGACTGCAATTGATAATACAACTGTTTACTACCTAAAAAATTTCAACTTTATCAGATATATGGGCATTTATTTTTAAGCCCGTGAAAAACATGATGATGATTATGAATTTCTAAATTTGAAAATAATAATCGAATTTAAGTTATATACCAAACCATGGTTCAAATACAAGAATTTTCTCTCACATAAATAACTGATGAACTGAAAAAAAGTCAAAATTGGAATTAAAAACATTTTTCACCCAAACAAGTGAAGAGTTCCTTGACTTTTTTTAGGAAATCCATCGTTTTTAAAGAGATCCATTCTTCCAATAAATATAACAATACGTGACACTAGTATTATTTAGGAGTGCACCACCAACATCAACATCATATCAGTTTTATATACACAATATGTTGTTTTATTAGTTTATTTAAAATGTATTCTGAATTATAAGAAATTAGCAAATTTATCAACTATTATTTTTTTGTTGTTGTATAATATGGAGTTTAATATAATTTATTCATTAAATATTTACTCCAACTTATCGACAAACTATCAGTTAGTTGTATAAAATAAAATAATATTAGATATACGTATATATTTATACAATTTATTGTGATGTTTATTTTATAACTTAATTCCTTTTAGCTATTATACCACACGGGGTGCCGCCACCAAATCTCATCAAATTTACTTATTGTATAACGTGTAAATATAGATTCTAAATAGGTATATACATTTTTGCTCAATAAAAAATACTATTACCACAAAAAACACTAAAAATTAATTTTTTTATTATTAAAATGTTGTGTTTGTTAATCGTAAATAGTACAACACATAATATATTAGGAGTAATGAAAATTAGTTATAATTAATAAATTATCACAATATGACAAACTATATTTTTATAGAACATTTTTCAATTGTATAAATAATTATTTTATTTTGGAAACCAATGTTTTGTAAAATTGGCCAGTTTTTGTTTTTTAACCCTGAATTTTCATCTATAGATAAAAATTGTATATTGTATAATTATTTAAATCAACTCTAATTTCTAAATTGTACAATATAGGATTAGGTTCCGATAGTCTGACAATCTAATTCAATATTTTTAATTTTGACGTTATAGAAGTATAATAAGTTATATTAATATGTAACCATAATTATTAATTTGTAATTTAAATTCTTATATAATAATAAAGTTTTGAAAAGTTTTCTATTGTTACTGATATTTATTTTTAGTAAGTTTCTAAGCATTCTTTATTGAATTAATAAAATATCAGGTATATTCGCTTTGAGTTATTTCATATTTTCAGTTTTTACACAATTCTCATGAAATATTGTAAATTTATAAATTTGAAAAATATATTAATTAAATTATTACAAATTATAATATACTTTACAGATAGGCAAAATTCTACTTTATCTGATATTGGTGTGGTATCATATGTTATTTGAGGCTAATCGTTAGAACAAGTAATAATTTATAGTACTATAATGCTAGTTAACATTGTAAACTCAGAAAGTATTATTGAATTGTTTAACAGACACAAAAATTCATCATTTTTTTTTTTTTATACCTACTTGAATTACAGAGTTTAAATTGCTTATTATGTTGTTTAGGTAATAGTGTGGGGCATGAAGCCCTGAGAGACAATTTTTCTTCTTTTACCCTTTAGACAACATCACTTACCAATCTGTTGAGTGTTGGTCGTTCGTTGCTAATCAGATTAAAGCTGTATAATAATATAATGTAGATGCACCGTGCTCCGGTGGTTCACAGGCGACCCCACGATTGTAGTTAATAGATAGAAACGTGATCGTAGATTTTATCTATAATCGTGAATGGTACCGCCAGTCCATAAATATAACCAACCCTCCAGCATATTCTGTTGAGTGTATAAGCATTAGTCAATATTCGGACTATGGTGGTATGGTTCAGTGTGAAGTATGAACACTGAAGACTGAACAGACAAACGGTACAGAATCTGTAAAAGTAGGTAGGTATAGGTACTATACAAATTCTCAGTACATAGGTAATAGAAATTAAAAATTCATAATTACATACTAATAAAAAGTAAATCTTTTTACCTAACCTAACCATCGTATTGCACAATCTAATTCTATGAAAAAATTCGAACTACACAAAATTGACACAACTACGATATTGGTTTGATTAAGAATAACATAAGAATAGGACACCCTAATGTCCATTATTTGAGTTAAATTTAAAATTGGTATTCATATAGGTACTGATATCAAAATTGGTGTTATTACTCAGTTCTGATATTATTAAAATAATATATTGATCATTATTAAACTGTTTAAGAGATTGTCCGCACGATTTTTCATGCATAGATTTTTATATTATTTATTTATTGTTTGATTTACACAACCTCTACAAAATAGGTATGATAAGTGTAAGTTATTTAAAAAAAAAATGGTTCGACATTGAAAAAATTGATTCGGAAAAGCCACCCATTAACGACACTTCTAGGGTCTTAGATTAGGTCACTAAGATATATGCTGGATAGTGCTGGAAAATAGTAAATTTCCCAAATATTTTAGTAAAATTGTTTTGTCAATTATTAATGTTTGTATGGTGACGCGCCACGCGCGTTAGGTATAATAATTTACTCCAGCCTATATTAAATATTTTATAAATTATTTTTGTAAATTTTTGATATTATGTAATGCTATCTTTTGGTAATTATTGTAGTCACAAAAATGTCAATACCTACCGGCTACCAGGTAAATAAATTTATAAATTTTAGTTTCTGAGCGGAGCGATAAATGTGTGGATTTTACAATTATGTGTTGTTTTTTTTGTGTCTGGGTACACGATAAGTAGTCGAAAAAATGCTTCGATTTTCAACTTCAGTATCTTGTTCGATGGGGAAGTGAATCTAGTAGGTGCATCGAGGCGGTAAAAAAACCATATTCCCAGTAGTTTTCAAAAGCGCCAAGAAAAACTTAAATAAAAATTATAAGCTTTTTGTTATAGAATATTAGATAATTCTGTGATTTTACCACACTTCTTTTTGGTTGTGGTAGGTGGGGACTGTGTTAACATTATTTCTATATCACCAGTATTGCTTTTTGTATAAATCATACGTAGGGATGAATCTGAAGCTTGTTTATGGAGGTGGCGAGTAAGGATATTTTTGAGTGATATATAAAGACATAAAGCAGGGAGTCAAAACGGGTTACCCGCAAAAAATTTTATCCGGTTTTTAACACGAAATCTGAAACCCGTAAAAAATTGTACCCGGTTTTTAACACGAAACCCGAAACCCGGAATAAATTTACCCGTATTGCAAGTTGCAACATGAAACATGAAATCCTCAAAATTTACTGTATACACTAGCTAATAAATAATAATAACTAATACAAAATTAAATTATAATTATCTTTACCCAGAGGCCCGATTGTCAGAACCCAGTCATTCTTCTCTACTTTCAGGTCATAGGGTAATTAGTTAATTTGGAAAGACTTATTGAATTTAATATTTATTATTGTATACCTAATCGACTATGAATTATATGGATAATATTTCTAAACTTAAATTACTGCTATTATTGTACTTATGTTTTATACATTATTAATTGTAAATAGATAATTCCGAATTTTTTTTAAATCATAAATATTTCATTAGTGAGAGAGGCCTTAAAAAATACAGCCTTTGGCGTATAGGACTTTTTTTCGGTTCAATAATAAGGTAGCGCCGGTTATTAGCTAGGCTGCCACTGCGGATGAAGTCTAGTCACGCCTACTCAAAATTCAAAACCCTCAAAAATGTAACCCGATTTTAAACCCGAAACCCGCAAAAAATTGTACCCGGTTTTTAAAACGAAACTCGCAAAACATTTTACCCGGTTTTTAACACGAAAAACGAAACCCGAAACCCGCAAAAAATAGTACCAGGTTTTGAACACGAAACCCGAAACACGAAATATTTTAACCCGTTTTAACTCCCTGACATAAAGTACAATGAAAATTGTATTTCTAATTTCTATATTAGTTAATAATTAACTTATATGAGTTCATATTATGAGAATCTAAGTTCACTTTAAATACTCTTAACAAACATTTTTTAACAATAATTGTTATTGTAATTTATATGATTAATTAAATATTTAAATAATCTCAGTTACAGTTTATAAATCTGACTTTTCTGAGAAGGTACACAAAAAATCGCGTTTTAAATCATAAAGTATAAAACTTTAAGTTTGGCCTAAACGTAATTCAGCTCCCAAGTGTTTTTTGGATTTTTTTTTTCTTCAAAATGCGTGTTTTATATGCTTAATTTGATGGTACTTACAAATAAAACGCTCGAACTTAATTTGTAAGTCATGGTAAAAAATAACGTACAATATAGCATTAATTATAGTATGATACATTTTGTAAAGGTTAGGTGGTTAACAGGGCTGTCCACTGCAGAGGTCAATTTGACATGAAACGTTTCGCTGGCCAACCGAGTCCGCCGCCCTCAAAGCCTTACGGGTACTAACGTCCAATAATCCCGAGCCAGCTGTAGGCCGCAACTTTTGAATCTCATACAACTATACAAGTACTGCCGTGATCGTCGCCATAGGAGACGAGTGATGAAGACATTTTTTTTGGTGACATTTGTATTTAAAATCAGTCACGACACTAATATTTAATATTTTTAATCTTAGTTGGTCGAACAGAAATATATTGTTAATAAATATTTTTGGCTATTTATATTTGACTTTTATATAAATTGTTTCACGAATGTCATTATCACCATTGTGATGCAAATTAGATAAGACACCAACCGATTGTCGAGTTACCAACCACCACGAGATGTCCGTTTGGCGAACACCATCACAATAACAGTCCAATTATTAACTATTAATTATTATAAATGAGGAACAAAACGTTTTGGTAATCAGTCAGTCCATTCTATCCCTCCCCAATGAGAAAGCTAAACAAATATCCGACAATTTAGCGATTCCATTAATTTTTGAAAAGAATTTTCGTTTGGAAATGCATACATTTGGTGTAATCCGGCTCACGAAAAACGAGCGTTCAAGGTCGACGTTCTGAGTTTAAATATTGTAAAAACCATAGGTTCTGGGATTTGTAGTATTGTTTGATCGGGCGGTCGTGCAGATAGGTTACAGTTTTAAAAATCGCGCCAATATGTTTGACAACACTTATTAAAAACAAACAGGAGGAATGAGGATCAATCATTAAACTCAGCCCGTGATCTTGAACGCTCATTTTCGTGAGCCGGAATATAGTTTTATTTGCAGAAAACATATATATTATATATCTATAAATATAAAATGACTTATCCTGATGAGTGATTCATCATGGCCAAGCCGGAACCACTGGACGGATCTGGCTGAAATTTGGCATATAGATAGATAGCTTATATGACGTAGGCGTCCGCTAAAAAAGGATTATTGGAAATTCAATCACTAAATGGGAAAATAAGGGGTTGTAAGAGTATAATAGTGGCGACATCTATCAAGCAATATCTTAACTAAATATACAATATTAGTTTTAAAATACAAAACGTACGAACTTGATAGGTGTATGAACAAATAGGACCCGGGTCATTGAGATCCCAACCATACCTATGGTAACAACGTGGATCTAGTTGTCTCGGGATCAAATTATCGAGTTTTGATCTAAAAGTCCTGATAATAGGATTTCTGTTATACTGTTAGTGTTATCACATTAAAAAAAAAAAACATTACCCTTGATCTCTATATAATTATAATTCATTTATGTATATTTATTTAATAAAATATACGCGCACGACTAGAAATTTATTATAAATAGGTACCTAGTTTTATACACTTTTGACTTTTGAGAATACAATAGTTAATTTTGAATAATTATAATATGTAAGTACCTACTATTAAACTAAAAATAATAATACCCTTTTTTATATTAATAAAATGTATGTTCGTACTCTTATATGGCTTATTGTATTTATTTAAAGTAGGTAGGTATTGCATTTTCTTAAGAAAATTAATATTAATTCTGAATTCCTGATATCTGAATAATTATCCCTAATTTCTTAATTTATACTTATTTGTGTCTGTGAAACTAGGTATACTCTGTACGTATTATTTACCCTTAGTATACATAGTGGGGAATGATTTATATGTCGAAGTTTCGTCCCCAAGTGATGCTAAAAACCACTACCACGTAATTAAGAGTTTCGTGTTATTTGCAGATTGGTATCTGTTTTTACTTTTTTTTTAACCGTTTTTAATATGCATAGTTCATATGACAAATCTATTTTTATGTATGGCTATAG
>NC_042494.1:157849938-157884603 GCF_005508785.2 Acyrthosiphon pisum
ACTTTTTGTGTACAGACACAAATAATAAAAAAACACATCTTCGTACCTAAATTAATGTACATTCACTCCACTCAGAATGTAAAATATATTAATACCAAATAACTTACATTTTAATCAAAATAATTTAACTGAATATGAATTATAAATAATTAACTAAATAGAAGAAGTTCGTTTTTTTTTTTATCATAATAGGTACATTAGTTATATTTATTTTTTGTATTTTTTAAGCTTTGATTAAGGCCTAAGGGCACTGCAAACAGACAATTATTTCAACCAAAAATAAATAAATAAATATCTTAAAAGTTAAAATGTGGCCTCATTGATCTCAAGCAGACATAATAAATAATTCAAATCAGTTTTCAGAAGTCTTATCACATTCAGGTCCATCAATAGGATTGATGACAAAGAGTATAAACAAATGAGCATAAATTGTTTACCATTGTTAGCCGGAAAAGTGAGTTGTACATGTGGGAGTGCTCCGTTATTTTATTTACCATTCACACACACATTTGCAAGATACATGCATACAAACTGCATATTTTGAACCCCTTAAAAACTGTCCGTTTGCAATCCTTTTAAATAAATGATTTTTGATACATTTTGAATGATAATTACATAAATTAAATTCTGAGTGAAATTGTCAAATATAAGGCATTTAATATTATTAATTACATACATAATATAATATATGAGATAAAAATTTATTTAAATTTAAAATAATTTTAAGCAATATTATAACAAATAATTAACAAATGTGTAATAATAAAATGTAATAAGGTTATATATATATAGTATTATTATTTATTTTACAGATATTTCATAATTTTATAATTGGACAACAGTGTATGGATAAATAACAATTTGTCTAGATATGAACAAAAAAAGTAGATATGCATGTTTAAGAAACAAATACAACAAAAAATATAAAAAAAAATATTAAAATACCAAATATTTTTATCATTAACCATCGATTGGAAGTTACTGATTGAAAGTAACGTAGTATTTGAGTATGAGCTGCTTCAATACTTAGTTCAGCATCTTGAACATTGGAATCGATTCTAGAAATAACAAAATGCTTAAGTATTTTTTCAATATTACAATACTAAAAAACATTTATCTGTTTGATTATAGTTATCAATTATTTTATACCTCTCAACCATTTCTTCTTGTTCTTTAACCATATGTGCAAGTTGTTGAAATATTCCACCCAATTCTACAATAGTTGATTCAATATTTTGCATGGTTTCTGCTCTACTATACAAATATTGATCCTAGAAAAAAAATGAATGATACAAACCATATTTTTTTGGTGGGAAAATATCAAATGAATATGATCATAGTTATTACTTATGAATTATGAGTTTATACTATCATTATATGTAATCATATTATTTTGATATTAAACTTAATTTTCTACATATTATAATTAATTTGTTCATACGGTATTATCATAAACCGCCAATGCTTGTGTCTGTTGTGTGACTTGCTGTAGTCGATCTTGATCAGCATTATTATCCATGTTGATAGCACATTGATTACTAGACATTAGAAGAGAATTGTGTCTTGGAACTAGGGATGATGAATCTGATAATGCAGCTAAATTATTTCCTTGAGAAAATTGATCTCTTCTTGTTTTGGCATGTTTTAAATTCTAAACCAAATATTTTTATATTTTTAGTATAATCACTACACATAAAATTTACAAAAATATAAATGAAAGAGATAGAATCTAACTTGTGGAGATATAAAATAAAGTAATTCAATATTTAAGTCTAAAAGGAACTTCATTAAACAAATTAAATGTAAATAATATCTAATATTCATAAAAACTTACTTTTGTTCTAATTTCAAGAACTAGTTTAAATTCATTCGATATATTTGCCAATTTTGATTGTAATGATAATACAACACTAGACTCATGTGACAACAAATGCTTTCGTCCAACATTATTCTGAGCAGCTTTTTGCAGTTTAGCAACATCTTGTAATTTTGCAATTTGTTGATTTAAACTATTCAAATCCTCTTTAATAATATATGTCAACTCTTGAATTTCTTGAGGTCTATCATTAAATAACGATTTCCGTTTGGCAACTAAATATTATGTTTAGTTAATAATAGTTTAATATTTTACATAGGTACAACACACATTATAGTATTGTTCGTTAAAAAATATTCATACATCAAATTTTGGTGAACAATTATTAGCAGCAATAAGATGGACATTTTTAAAATTATATTAACCCTTATCTACCTACATTTGTATATTTTTGATGCTTCAATTAAAAAACAGCAACTCAAAATTTCTGAATTATTGTCATCCTATTATATTGTTTTTGTATAATTTGAGTGCACCGCAGTCTATAGAGACAATTTAGCATATGCTACTAAGATTTACACTACAACTGTACAAATGCTAAATAATATTTTAACATAATTATGTTGATGAAAAAACAACAATACAATTAATCACCGAGATTCTAATTTGTAAATTGTAATGCAAAGTTAAAAATATGTCTGATGGTGTGGAAAGAACTTAGTAGATACAGGAAATCACTGTTGTCTGTTTGTGCATTATACTTAACATTTTTATAACAACATAATACCTATTAGTTCTACCATAAGGCTTAAAATTGTAGGCTATAAACTGACCAAACTAAAATATACATAGGTATGACCAGTTATTTCATAATTTTAATTCTTAAGACTGAATTATGGAATCAGATATATAAAATAAAATAATAAAACAACATATGTAGATATATTGCATTTTTAGTTTTTAACTTTCATCAAAGTACCAGCCAATAAAATGAGAATTACCTAACATGATTGTAAAATGCAATTGATTCTTAAAAACTTACGTAACGTCAATTTTTCTAATTTTGCATATGTATTACTAATGTTGAAGCCAACACTTTTGGCTATCATCATAAACTCTCCATAGCTTTGAAGAGCCTTTACTTTTTTAACATCTCGAACTTGCACAGCTCTTGCTATTTGTCGACCTTGAAGGGATCTGACTGCACTATTGAATTCAGCAGTGCGGTCTCGTGGCATTATTTTGTCTGTTTCTTTTTCTCCTGAATAAACAACAGAAGACTCCTGAGTGGTATAATTATTTGTAAACGTTTGATCTGAATCAGAATTCCCTCGTCTTCTTCGAGTAGTCATTTAAATAATATGAAACACTAAAATAGTAAAAAGAAAATTATAGTTAAATTATTTATTGTTACCACAATTGAAATACATCATGAATTTCGTAGTACGAGCTTAATTTGACGTACACAGATGACACTGGCATTAATTCGCAGTATAAATTTACTTTCTATTTGTTATCAAACTACATATACAAATATATTTGTAATATTTACAAAACTGTTTACCTGCTAGTGAATTTCATTCAAATATTTGCCTTTATCAATGTCAATAATAATGACAGAATATCAAAATTCTATTCAGTATTTAAATTCCAAAGTTATACAGTATGTCAGTACCCAAGTTAATACTTTAATTACTTATCGTCTATAGGAAATTAGGAAATGAACAGCATCCTTTATTGAGTTCTCAGTATTTAACTATTTAATTTTTACAATCACAGATATAATGATAAGACCACGAACTACTACATAGGACTGGACACTCCGGGCAGGGGGAGGGTGGGACACCGGTCACAAAGTTGTACGGGTATGTACGTTTGCGACTGTGATGCTATCTAGTGACGTACTAATTTACTACATTTCGAATTTTACTTTTATAAACGTAATATTTATATATAGACTTATGAAATATGAAAAAAAATAAATAAATCGATTAACATAAATATTTCTATGAGTTTGTTGTATCTTATTAATATTGTTATACATCATTACATCATACATCCATACATTATTATTACATTATTTAATATGGGTCGCTTGTGCTCGGTATTAATATGCGACAGTAGAGTCAATAAAAGTAATTATAATGAAAATATTACTCTATTTTCAATACCCAAGGATGAATATATCCGTGAATCATGGACAAGTATCGTTCACCATTGGAATGGTAACAACCAAAATGTTTCATACTTATGTCATAAACATTTTAACGATGAGGAAATCATTAAAACATTTGAAGGGCAAAGTAGTGATAGTCATCAGGTAAATAATATTTGGACGTCCTCTTGGTCTAAATTAATCATATACATACTTTAATTTAAAAGTATTTGGCTTTTGATTATTTGATTATTTATTGCTTAGCCATGGGCAAACAGGAGTAAATTTGTTTTAAAACGTGGTGCTATACCATCAATCCACGCATTAAATACACCAAAATGTCGAAAGGCTTTAGATTTGACCTCGATAAATATTAAAAGGTAATGTTTATAACCATCATATTTTGTATTAAAAACTACAAATTAATGTTCAAAGATAAATTTTCCCTAATAATAAACTTTTAAACATTTTTAAATAGTACTAGTTTATATGAAAATGGAATTGAACCTTTACATCCAAATCCAATAAACAAGTTAAGACCAAATAATTACGTATGTACCTATTTATAACTGTTTTTGCAAGTTTAAGGTTATTACTTTTTAGAACTCTAGTCATTTTTAATTTACAGATAATGTCATTTAATGATTTAATTAATATATATGACAATATTATCTTACCAAAAGGTTGGGTATCTGTAATGGATAGAGGAACAATTGCATTTTGCTGTTTAAAATCAATTATTGAAGAAAACAAAATGACAATTAAAAAGCAAATATTTTTTAATGAAAACCATGATATTTCATACCATGTCGATAATAAAGTTCTAAATAATAATAAACATTGCTATACGTTAGCATTTAAAACAATGGAAAAGCAACATTTAGAACATGTATTAATAGATTTTGATAAAAAACAAATATGCAATGGAGTACCTCTTTCACTATACCCAGGTAGGTAAAAAATGAAACAAAAATTAGTTTATCAAATGGTAATTTAAAGTTAATTTCTCAGGTATTCAGGTGAAACATGGCAATGTTGATCCTAATGGTATTTGGTATCATCAAAATTGCAGTATTTTTGTAAATAATAAAAAAAATAAATGTGAATGGTGTGAAAGGTTACAAAATATACTAAGAGCTAAAAAAAGTTATAAGGAATTATGTTTGAGAAGGCAAAGTAAAAAACATTTGTGTCCATCACTTACACCTTTGAGTAAAAAGACATTGCTAAGTATAAATAAAAAAAGGATGCAACTTAGAAAAGCAAATAAAAGGTATCAGTTTAACTTGTTTTTGTTAATGATCAATTAACTATTTATGAACTTTAGCTTAAGGTCTGTTGTACAAAAACTACAACTTCAATTTAGTACATTAACACGTTCACGACCAAGGGGTAAATTTGAGTGGTCTTTATATAAACCATCTCATAAAATGGCTTTTAATTAATTATGAACTCATAGTATCTCATGGTAACATATTTTATAATATTGTTTATAAAGTATTTTCGGATATTAAGGACATGTCACATATGTGTGACATCAGGTTTTTTCAATGATTATCCTTTACAGAAACCTGATGTCACACATATGAGACATAATTATTTATCTATAGAAAAATCAGTAATCACCATCGCATAATATTATAATAGGTATTTTTTTTGGTGAATAAGTTTTTAGACAAAAAAATTATACGAAAATCATCTCCAATAAATTAACGCAAAAAAAAATGATTCAATAAAATAAAGTCAAAATTATATTTATAAAAAACACCAAAATTAACAAATGTTAAACTTAATAATAAAAACTCAACTTCAATGTATTAACAAAATTTATAAAAAAATTAAACAAATTACTTCTTGTAATAAAAAAATTAAACAAATTACTTCTTGTAATAACAAAATTAACACATTTTAGGTATGCATAAGTCCATTTGTTATTAAAATCAAAAGTAATAACAACATATTTTTACCAAACAAATTTTAAATATTTATGAAATGTAATAAAAACAAAATTATCACGAACGAACAACCAAAGTTTAACAATATTATAAAGTAAAACAAAATTTCGTTTAAAAATAACAATGAGTTAAAGATTTTAGTTTCAAAGAACTATTATAGTAAAAAAATCTCAAAATAAAAAATAATTACATAACTACTTTTTATAACAAATTAAAAGAAAAAATGAGCACTAATTCTTTCAATATTGACAATGTTATAATTTTTTAGGGGACAGATCAATACCTGAGGCATCAATGACTAACATAAAATCTAGAGGAGGATTAATTTTTCCCAATAGGAAAATATTTGGGATTATAATAGGTTTAGAGGAAGCATTTGAAAAATTTTGTGATAGCTATGAAGTATTTCAAGAAACTGTTGATTTTTTCTTGGAAAACAACCAACATCTTCTAGCATTTCCATGTGCTGATCACAAAAATGACATTTTTTTATTTATAATTACTTATTATATTACTATGAGAATGAGACAATACTCACGTATATCTAATCAAAATCAAGTTAGGAATCACGCAAAAAAAAAAAAACTTTCCAAATTGGTAGGAACATAGTAACTAGCAATAGGCTTTCATTTATTTAGAAATAATATTGAATATAAAAAGTTTGTCGTTGATTTGAATTTTTGAATTTTTGATCGTTGTTCAGTTATCACTAGTGACTAGTCACGACTTATCACATAAAATAATTTACAGCAGCACAGTATAAAAAAATGCCACCAGAGAGCAGCTACATAGCGAACGTACGACCACCGTACAACTTTGCAGCCACCTTATTTTATACAGTGTCCAGTCCTATGTAGTAGTTCGTGGATAAGACAAACTTATCAAAAACACGTATTCGATTAGATTAGGTTATAACCACGGTTAAGTTAGAAAAGGTTAAAAGGTCTATGCACAGAACAATAGAGATAAATGATAATATAATAATATGTTGAGCACATAAACAATATTTAGCTACAGGCTTACAAACACTGTAACGTCTGTGACTGAAACACAGTAACACACACACATTATTTAGTGTACCCCTGACGCCTGTAGCCCTTGTACGCGCGCGCGCCAACAAGATACGATTTTGTGGTAAGCGGTAACGACAATTACAAGTTAAAAGTTATAACAGTGAGTAACAATTAACGACCGACAGACTAGTGGCGACCTGTGCAACTGAAAGCGCTGAACGCCGGAATACCGATCCGTTTTTCGTAGAAAATACTACCATCGATTTTGCTGTCGATACTACTCGAATACTCGATATTCGCTAACCGCTATCCGGTGTTGTATTTCTTTGTTCCACTATAATCGACGTGAGTGTTTCGTCCGAGTCAATCGTTTGCCAATCATGTCCGAGTCTGAGGGAAATTCTTTCAACGAGAACGAAGATGATCAGGTGGTCGGGCTTGTCGAGTACATAAACGATCAGAATGCTGAAATTGAACAAGCCAATCTGATTCTCGAGGCGTCCGAAAGCGACAGTTGCACTTACTCTCTGGTTTGTAGACCCTCTGTAGAAACGTGCAATGAATATGTTTCAATTGAACCTTCTTGTTACAGGGATACATGAACCGACAAGCGTTGTACGCTTGTCTGACTTGCACTGAAAAAGACAAGTTGCCTGGTGCTATATGTTTGCCTTGTATGTATGAATGCCATGAAGACCATGACTTGGTTGAGTTATGGACAAAAAGGTAGATAATATTTGTTTTACTCTTATATAGTAAAGGTACAATTTGCACAGAGTGTTTATTAGCCATCTTTCATATTTTTCATTTATATTTCAAACTTCAAAGGCATCTTTAATTAATATGATTACCTTCATTCAAAACTACCAAGTATTAAATTATGCTAAAATATTCAATCCCTTTTTAGAACGAGGAAACACAACATTTGCTATATACACGACAGTATATAAATTGTGTTGTGTTTATTTGCAGAATACATTGATATAGTAAATATAGGCTTAGAAATGTAATACCTTTTAAAAATTAATTAGGTAGTGAATCACATTTTTTTATTTATATACCTATGTTATATTATGTCATTATTAATATAATATTGAGTCGACAGTAATTTTTATTTATTAAAAACTACCTATTTTATAGAATGCTATACCTGCAGGCTAAAGTGCTCTTTACCAACCCCCTTACGATTTTCAAATTTTTTTTTTCAAGACTTGTTTTTTTATGCTTAAAACGATGGTGTAAATTTTTTTTCCGGAAACTATTATTTTAGAAGTTATAGCCTTCCAAAGTTTACGATTTTACGTTTATGCGCATGCGTTTTGGGACATAGTGAGTTTTGGGTGAATAATATTGTGAATCACGTCATACTACAATGTTTTCGAAACCGGCTAGAATAAAGTTTAGGTCACCCATTTAGTAAGTTTAGATATAGAATATAGGTTAATAGGTAACTATTAGTCGGTCAGGTACCTGCGAAGATAATTGCTTTTTAACAACTTTGTTTGATTCCGAGGCCTACCCAAGGTGGTTTTGCACAGCAAATCGGGAGATATTTTTGTTTTTAATTGTCCGAGCGAGCGAGTGACCCCGCTTGGGGACTCGGTGCAACAAAAATGCAATTTTCTTAAACCTGTGACCTACTTGGGGAGGTGTTGCATAGCAAATCGAGGGATATTTTCGTTTTTAATTGTCCGAGCGAGCGTAGTGTTCGAGTGACCCCGCTCAGTGACCTGGTGCAACAAAAATGCAATTTTCTTAACCCTGTGACCCACTTGGGGAAGTGTTGCATAGCAAATCGGGGATAAATTATTATTGTACCATCGTTTTAAACAGTTTAGAATACGTAAGTACAAAAAAATCAAAACTATCAAAACTAATAGCACACTATTGAAACTGTTGAACCAAAATTTGCATAACGTCTATAAGACAGAGACAACATATGCGGGTGTGTCGTCCTCTTAAACAATAAATGCAGGAAGAAGTCTCAGTCCTAACAGTAATTGGTAATTACTGACTAATTTATTTTTATTTTACTTTTGTTAAGGAATTATCGTTGTGACTGTGGAAGTGATAAGTTAACATCAGAGTGTAAATTGGAACCGGTAAATAAATTATTTAGTACATGAATTATATATTGTGTCTTAACTTAATTAGTCTTAATTTTATTTGAGTTATCTATTAATTAGCTAGAGATGTGGAATTTGTGATAGTTGTCCAACTAGAAACGTGTCTGTGTTGATCAAAAACAATCATTGCCGACTAATGTAGTTTTTTTTTGGTTGGAAGGGAGATTAAATTACGTACCAGCTCCTTCATGCATTTATAGATTTAGTCACTGTTATTCTAAATGAACAATACTTTATAATATACAATATTAAAACAATTTTATTGTTGAAGAAAAATATAAAAAAAAAAAAATAACAATTGATCAGCAAACATAGGTTGAACATTAAATTCTATTGACTTCTTTTAAACTAGGTATAATAACTAGTGGTATAATAATTGATAAATTAATTCAAAATATTAATTTTGCTATTTATAACAAATTGTTTTTATTTATGAACTAGTCAAAACCTGAAGCAAATGACCGCAATATTTACAACCAAAATTTTAAGGGTTTATACTGCATTTGTCAACGCCCGTACCCCGATTCTGAAAATACGGATGAAATGGTACAATGCATCGTTTGTGAAGATTGGTATCATAGCAAGGTACTTATCAAAATTAAATACTTTTTGATTCAGCTATTAACAACATTTTTTATTAGCATTTGGGTACAAAAGATATGAATCCAGATGATTATTCTGAAATGATATGTTCTGGCTGTACATCAAAACTAAGTTTCTTACCAGCTTACAATCATTTAATTGGTAAGAATTTATTTGTTTTAATATTTAAAATTAAAAATATTTTTTAATTATGGACGTACAATTATAAAGGTGAACCAGAAATCGGTGTAGACATTAAAAAAAAAAAAAAAATAATTTATGCTGTCTTTATTTAGAATGTGATTATTTAAAAAAAATACTCTTAAGATATTTACTAATTTTCTTTGTAGTACTAGTTCTAATAAATATTTGAGTTACATCATTATTTGTCAATTAAATTATGTATGTGCGATAGATTTTCATTTAACCATTTTCAGTAACTACCAGATTAAAAATTGATGAATCGTTTCTTTTTTGTTGTTATCATTGGTATGGAAGAAGTGGAGTTGATACATGTATAAACAAACTATAGCTGATAAATATAATAAAAATACATTTAGTAAAACCATTTATTTCAGTACCAAAAATCATAATATATCATATATATATATCAAAATAAGCAACCATTTAAACAATTTGAAACACACTTATAAACTAAATATTTATTTACATTAAATTATTACATATTATTTTGCAGTGACTGATGATTCTGTACAGAACATCGAAAAAGGTGATGAATCTGAGGTATGTTTTCATATAATTTTTTTAATTCATAATTATTATAATTTCTGTTTATAAAATAATAATTTTACTCAACTATAACTGACATATTTCAAATACACAAATACAAGTGTTGATGATGATATATGATAGTTGACTTCTAAAAAAAAAAAATTAATAATATTATAGTATTAGTAGTTATCTAACATAATTTAATTAGAATTTTTTTAACGTTAACATAATTATCAATTTATACCAGAATAAAATAATTTATGGTGGTTAATACTTTGTAGGGTTATAATATTAAGTATTAAATTGCTATTCTTTAAAAATATTTTTACATTTTAATTTGAAAATAAAATTGTTTTATATAGGATGTTGATGTTGTGGATACAGATAAGGAATCTGAAAGTAAATTTTATACTAACTATTATAAAAAAAAATTCATTCTTATACAAGGTAATTATTTTTAGATAATGTGGAAAATGGTTTAAATGTTGTATCGAAGGACATGGTATGTAGTATGTTTATAAGAACTGATAATGTTAATTGACTGGTTTTACTTGATAAATTACATAACAAACTGTACGTTTGTCAATAATTTTTTTTTTAGACATCCGAAAATGCTAAAGCTGGTACTTCTAGTGGCGAAAATTGTAAATTGAGAAATGCAAAGGACCCAAAGAAAATTATCGGAAGTTCTTTCTGGGTAGAAGGTTGGCGTCAAGAACTTTGTACATGTTCTAACTGTATTGTAAGATAAATAGATAAATATAAAATCATAATTTATTATAATTTTAAAACCTTGATATATTTTTAGGAACTATATAAGATAGAAGGCGTTCCATTTATTACCGATCAACAAGATACATTACAGGCATATGAAAACAAAAGCCGTGAAAGAATGATAGCTAAGGAAAAACAAAGTGAAGATGGTCTATCCAAAGCATTATCATCTATGGACAGAGTGGCAGCAGTGGAATTAGCTCATCGTTAGTATCTCTGCCCCTCTTATGTCTACATTGCCAAATTAACATGTCTCATCAGTTTATTTTATAATATTTTAGAGTATAATCAGTTCAAAGAAGAACTAGGAGAGTGGCTAGGCAGCTTTAAAGGGGATAAAGTTGTTAAAGTGGAAGACGTGCAAGAATTTTTTTCTGGTATGCAAGCCAGAAAGCGTGCTAAGATGGATGATGGCATTCCTCCAAGTTTCTGTCGTTAATTTATTGTTTAAACCACATTTATCATCATAGATTTAAATACTTATCAATAAGATAATATAATAAGTATTTCCTAGTATTGTACTTTAAAAAATTTAATTTAATTTAATTTAATACATATTTTGTATTTTTTACTCATGTATCAATAAAATATATTATGTCATAATTTACTCATAATGCATTTATAATATATAAATATTGCTAACGATCATTTATAAGAAAGTTTTCAATTTATATATAGACAAGACTCTTATGATAGTCTATTATCATTTATGATTGGCTGACAGTTATTCTAAAGTGTTTAAGTTCCAATTATGTCTTCTTTTGCTGTGTAATGTGTTATATTGTGCATACGCATATTATAGGTCAAGGATGGCAAACCATGGCGTGTAAAACCTTAAAATATTTATATTATATAAATAATTTTTTTTTATTTTTAATAATAAATAACACCACAATGTATATATTAATATATACATATAAAATTATTAAAATTGAATAATCATTATTGGCCGATAAATAGCCATATACTCATAACATGTATCTCTTTTGTAATTTAATGGTCTCTCGAAAAAAAAAATAAGGTAATTTTTGGCATGTAGCGTCAAAATAATTTGTCATACCTTTTATATGTTATAATAGTTATACAAATTAAAATATAAAGACAGTGTCTTATGAACAATTTAAGTATTAAAATAGTACGACTATTTACTACTTTTTTTTATACAAATTTTTTAAAAAATAAATTATACAATTTCACAGTTGCATACACACAATAACTAATTAAGTAATACACATTTAAAAACAAAAGTTAAATTGTGCCCTTGAGAGATGATCCATTTTTTTTTTCACAGAAACTTAACTACATATAAATTTGTATTAGTAAGAAGGAAAAAGCGATCCTAATATTAAATGCTTTTAACGGTGGTACATAACAATAACTTAAAAGAACTGTCAATCATTATTCATTATATATATTATTGTGTTTAACCAGGATCATACAATGTTATCAACAATAAAATAATGTCGCAACCAAGAGGTTATTGATTTACTTCAATTGTAATTAACTAAAAAAATTTTTTCGATAGGCAGATAAATTTTTATTAATCCTGTTGTTCATTTTACTGTGTTTTTAAATGGGTATTTAATAATTCTTCTTTATTGACAGATCATGGCCGTATTAGAAAAATACATTTGAAGTTAAAAATAAAAAAATAATTTGAATAGGAATAACAAAAAATAAGAAATATAGTGCACAAAATTGGTAACGTACATTGTCATTGAATTAAACAAGAATAAAAAGATACAATTTTTCCAAACATTTTGTACACGTTATTATATCCTACTATTATTATAGTATTAAGTACCTATGATCTGAAGGCAAATTAATGGGTATGATCTGTAAAGGTTACAGTAGAAAGTTAATGATTGGATAAAAATAAATAATTTATTTTTTAGGGCTTTTTAAACTATGTAATTGGTTGTACACTTATATAGTATTATTTAAAAATAAGAATATTTGATAAGAAATCCTAATAAAATAGGACTGTTGAGCAAAAAATAGTATGGATAACTTTCATAGTTACAAATTTACAGTCCCATATAATGTTTACACTTAAAATACTGTTATGGCAAATAAAAAAATATTAAAATTTATGAAAATGTATTCGTTATATTGTTGCATATTAATTGAAAAGTAGGTAAAATAATAAGGCAGAGGACTAAATATATAAATTAATTATATTTATAATCGATTTAAACAAAATATATTTTATCAGTCAAATAAAAAAAGCATTTCATTTTTAAATTAAATTTAACATTAAATTTAACATTGAATATAATATTATGAATAGTAAAACAACATTAATATTGAAAATATTGCATAATTACACTAATTTGTAGATGAATATATTTTTCAAATTATTGCTTTAAATGTAAAGCCTTAAAAATAATATTATCTTAACCAATATTATTTTACTTACTTTAAACTCTACTTATTGTTTTGAACTTCTTTGTTTGTCAGGTCACCCAAAGCTTTTATATTATTTAATCTTCGACATCTTCATCAGTAGTAAACTCTGAAATATCACTTTGCTTATCTTCCTCTTTAGTGTCATCTTCTTCATCAGAAATATCCCACTGTGGATGTTCTGTCAAAGGTTCTGGTGCTTCTTTTACGTCCAACTAAAAATAATAATGTATGAAATTATACAAATATTTTTTTTTATTGTTAAATAAACAGATATATTTTTATTTGGGAAAATTAATCATGTACTTAAAGAGGACCCTACACCCGCATGCGATGTTTCGCATCTTACAAACGCGAAACATGGCAAATTGTATATTGTTCTATATAATTCAGATAATTATTATCCATTTAACTCTGTTGTGATTAATATTGGAACAAATTGACCTATAATTAAATTTATAGATCAGAATTGTATACACTCAGTATAGAGTATGTCCCAGAAGTCCTGTATCACCCTTAGTATCTACATGGAAAATCAATATATTTAAATGCAGTTTTTTTACAGTCATATGTATGGAAATTCTGATAAAATAGCATGATATTCGATTTTTTTTTTTTTCAAAAAGTCAAAAATTATTAAAAATTTTTTTTAAGCAAATAAGTTTATTAAATATCCAAAATGGCCATTTTGTTGATCGTATTTTTTAAAACAGTTCGAAAAAAAAAAAAATATTAAAATTAAACGAAAATTGCACAAGTTAGAGCTTCTTATTATTTTTAATCTTGACCGAAAAATCAGCGTGATTGTAATAATTAACAACTAAATCGTATTTTGCTAATGTTGTATGCGTAGGTAAAGTTATGTTCTTAGAAATTCAAAATAATAATTAGCTCTAACTTTGGCAATTTTCATTACATTTTAATACTTTTTTTTTTTTTGAACTGTTTTAAAAAGTACAATCAACAAAATGGCTATATTGGAAATTTAAAAAACTTATTTGCCTAAAAATATTTTTGAAAAAAAAATCAAATATTATGCAATCAGAATTTAATAATCTAACTGATATGATGTTGCTATTGACCATTGTACAAGAAGTTATGTACCTTGTTATTTAATGGACTATAATTTGATCAGCATTACGATTTACGATTAAACTTTTGGTTTTTTGTCAGCGTCTTCTATAAGCATTGTTTCATAATCAAGTGCAAACCATAAACTGATATTTTAATTTTTCAATTTTTAGGAAATTTTTTTTTAAAACTAGAATTTTATCACCGTCTCGGCAAGTATATTAAAATATGATATGCAGTGAACATGTTAAGACATTATATTATAATATCTTCTAATCTTCAAAATTGCTGTAGACATTATTTGAAAATGTTGGTGGTACACAAAAATTGTCGTTTTAATCATGATTTATATGTATTTTTTACCAAAAATATCTACATTTTCTACATTTGATTTTCCAATCAAGCATTAGAGTACTCGTGATGAAGAGTTTCTAAAAATGGAATTTTTTTTAAATTACTGGCAGACTGTACTACACTTGTTTTCATAAAAAGTGGAGCTGCTGGTGACACTGTTACTGAAATACAGGGGTTCTTAGTATTGGCTGGTAGCTCTAAACAAAAACAATAGCTTGTTCTAAACGTCAAAACGTCTACCAGGTATGCCACACTTTTCGTGAAAATAAATGTAGTTTTATAATTACATTGACTAAATGTCTAAATAGTAAATACTAATAATATGAGTGTATATTATTTCATTATAATTTATAAACAATATAATATATTTTTTATATGTTCTTGAAACTAAAAATGTAATAATGTAATATACACTGTAAAATAGCACTTACTTTGATGTCATGCATTTGATCAAAACCAAAGTATGAATCTGACCTAAGACAAACGGCAAATACATAAACTCCAGGCCACCTAGGAGCTGTAAACTTTAATTGAATTTCTTCTTCATCAACAAGTTCAGTGACATGATATGGAACAGTTAATAATGTACGACTTTTCCGATCACTTAAATAAACCCACCAGTATTCATGTTTTTCCTGATAAGATGTTTAAATTATGAATATATTTAGTTAATTAATATAGTATATTATAATTGATTAGTTGATAATTTTTATACCTCAGGAAAATATGGGGAGTGAACCAAATGTGATTGTTTAGTTCTGCCCTCAAGTACTCTGTCTTTTTTATTAGCTCCAGATTGAAACTTGTCCCAATCATCATCATCATCGTCATCATTGTTTGCTGAAGCCTATTACCAAATAAATAACTTATTATTTCATATAGATACACAAATATATTGAATATTCTTAAAAAAAAACAGTTGGTACAAACTGCATTGTATATTTGTATAAAACAATAGAAGTGAGAGGCCATTTAAAATGTAAATGTATGGCAAATTGATATTGTTTCTTAAAATGTTATCATTTTTCATTATAGTAAGTAGATTTTGGAGCAAATATAAAATTCGTGATTTTATTATAATTGTACATTGTTTTTTATAACAAACACATTATAGAACAAATAGTTGATTTTATAGCCCTTGTTATAGGCATTCAATTAAAGTATGAATAAATTGTTTTTATTCTTTTATTGAAAATTTTTCTGTTCACATTTTCATCGAAATTTCTAAACTAATATTTAATTCAGTCTATGTATTCAATGAGTTTAGAAATTACAAATAAGTTATATACATCAGTGGTTCTCAACCATAGGGTCGCAAACAATTTTGAATGGGTCGTCAATAAAAATAGTTATAAAAAAAAGTTAATAATATAAGTAATATAAGTAAAAAAAAAAAAATGAAGAAAAATAGTTCTTTTTAGTTATAGTAAATGAAAAAATTCAAGGTGGCAGGAGTCGGTTGATTGGGTGGGTAGGAGCCCCCTATTGAACATTATTTTTAAGAATGTTGCATGAAAAATTGGGTAAATATCTAGTCTAAACACACTAAGGTTGAGAACCGCTGATTTACACAACTTTTGTACTTTCACAAACAACCCAGAATTTATATATTTTCTACGATAATCATTATTCATTCTAAATACCTTTTTTTTATCATCTGCTGTATCTTCAGCATCTGTCTTCTCTGATTCCTCTCCAGAAGCATTGCTGGAACTTTCATTATCTGAATCAGAGTCATCATCTGACGAGGCATTACTATCTTTTAATTGCTCTTTATCTTCGGTCTTATCATCATCAATTTTATCTTCTTCAGTTTCTTTAGTTTCAAGATCTCCTAACTATATAATACAATTATTAAATATGGAATATTGTAAAGGTGTATTTTATTAAGTGATGAATGATGATTATATTTTATACACAATATTCCTTGCTGTTTTAATGCAAAAACAATAAAACTTCAGTATCTTTAAATGTTAAAATTAGCATTATGTTTTTTTAATCACAAACCCATTTAAAGATAATGTGTAAACAATAATTATTATTATGAACAGTTTTAGATAACAAAAGATTTACAAAGTAAAAGGACAAGGCACTGGTAATTAATAACTATGATTAAATATTATCCAGTTTCTAGCATATTATCATGTACCAATTGTATTATTGCAGTTCACAACTAATTAAGTAAAACTAATACATACCTTTGCTTTTTCCAATTTTTCTTTCTTTTTAATTTTCTTCTTAGCTGATGCTGACAAAGTAGCTTTTGGTTTTTTGACATTTCCACTTTTTTTACCCTTTCCAGATTGACGTTTTTGCTGCCAAATACCTTTAGTTACTTTTTTTTCTTTTTCGTCATCTTTTGTTTCTTTATTTTCAATATCTTCATTATTTTCTATTACATCTCCATTAGACAGAGGTTTCCCTAACTTATCTGGTTTCTCTGTTTCTTTAGCAGCATTTTTTTCTAGTTCAATATGATGCTTGTCTGCGTACGATTCATCACCAAATAATACTCTCATATCTCGTCTTTTCAACTGCACAGTCACAGTTACTATAGCTCCAGCTGTATACACTGTAGTAGCTTCATCATCAATAACTGAATAAAATGTTATAACATAAATACTACATTTTGATGAATAAACCAAATTATTATACATTAGTACTGCCGTGTACTGTACATACCTTCACAACGAACTTTAAAGTCTATATAGGGCATTCTACCTAAAACTTTTACTAAATCTTCATACTGACTATCAGATAAAAATTTTAATGTGCTGCGCCTGTCTTCATTTTTTAATTGAGCAAGATGCTGAATACTTCTAACACGTTTCTACAATATGACGACACAAGTAAGAAATTTACTCATTTAAATTATGTATTCAACTTACCTTTTTATTGTCAAAATGTTTAATGTGATCTTCTGAAATGTATGGTAATTGCATAAATGGACTTTTGTACTCCCATAATGCTTGGATCACCATGGGACAAAGTTTCATACAGTTTTCTATGGTTTCGATATTAAGTAAACGAGGCACTAATAACAAAAAATAAAATATTAAGTTAATACATACATACACTTTATGTATGATTATTTATCATACAAACCTCTTTGAGCATATGCTAGTAAAATTAATTGAGAAACAACACCAACCATTTCTTGAATTAAATATGGACATTTCTTCACTATGTACATACGATCTAAATCTAATGTATCTGCCTTAAGTACCAGCCGAGACAGATGTGCATGTATTAAAGCTCTAGCTTTTATTGAATAATTATAGGATAGTGGTGGTTCTTTTTGTGTTTTTTCTCCAAAATTATAAAGTTGTTTAATAAGCTAGAAAATAAAATGTATGTTCAATAATTAATAAAAATCTAATGTATTTGAAATATTTGTCAATGAAAAAAAAAAAAATATATAATACAATATTAAAATGAATACAAATTTAATCAGTATTTGTAAGTATTGTAAGTAATAATAAAATATCATTAGGAAGATTAAGTAAATAAAAAAATGTTTTCAAATAAGGTACATAATTGTTTTTGCTACAATAACCTAACATCGGCAGACTTAAATCTAAAATTTCAATAGGGTCACAGTCGGCGCTTCTCTCTGGGCAGAGAGGCCGCCATTCCCCGACCGGGCTTGGCAGATACCTACGGGTGCCCAAATCAAAAATTCTGCCAAAAACAAACACATACGTGTAAACAAATCTACAGTACCCTACCCTACAATACCACAGGTTAATGACCTTGAAGCCTTGACCATTATGAAAAAAAAAATTTCAATATTCTGTTCTTAACTTATTTTATTTTGTTAAAAAATTAATTTTAGTGAGTTAGTCACGCATTAATTTTAAATAATGGCATTACATTGTAATAAGAAAAATATGTTGAAAACAAATTAAATGTGTGACATAAGAACCATTAGAAATATGTCTAATTTTTTTGAATCTATTTACGTCTAAATATTAACTATGCTATTATTAATTGTAAACAATATATTAGTATTAACTTTTATTTGAGTTTTTTAATAGCTTATAAAAAATAACATAACAGGTACAACGGAGGTGATAAGTTACGGAACGGTTAGTTGGCTACAGTGCTATACAATGGACCCGGGCTGAAATCAATCACGCAACCTGATTGAGACTAACAACAGCCGCTACTACTATTACCCGGATGGATTACCGCCCGGGTCCATTGTATAGCACTGTAGCCAACTAACCGTTCCAAGTTTACCACCGTAAACTCTTCAGTAACTAATGGTCAGAGTTGCCGGGCTCTGCACCATTAAAAAAATATATATATTAATGAAGTGGTGGCAACTGGCGAGGCTATAACAAATAAGTACCTTAAATTATATAGGATGATTTGTTTAATTAGCCAGGTAAGTCTCATTTTAATTATATAATTATTATAATATAGTATAAGGAAAATTATATATATATATTATATTTTAAATTTTTATTTCTTACTTGAGGCATCTCATGTTCATCTGAAGATCGTTCAACAATTTCACTATTATATTTTTTTTCAAATTCTAGTGAAGCACTTAAAATCATTATAACTCGTTTCAAAGGTATTGAATTTGATTTATGCAAAAAATAATAGTACATCCGAGATGTCTCTAATAAAACCTATAAAAAAAAATAATTAAGTAAAAACTAAAATAATAAGGAGTGACAATTTAATTAAATACTAAATAGAAGATTTTTCATACCTTATCTCCAGAATATCTGATAGACTTATACCACCACATACCAACAGTAGTAGGCAGTGCAATCATAAAAACTAAAGCATACAGACCTAAAACCTAAAAAAAAAAAAAATATTATGTTTTTTAGAACTTATAAAATCTAATCACAGAATTCAGAATTATTATTATCAACACATTGTATCAATAAACTGCTTTCCTAATACAAAAATTCTATAAAACTAATTGGGATGTATATAACAAGACATCATCAACAGGTTGAAATTATATTTAAATTATATTTATCACAATTTATTGTAAAATTATAAAAAGAAGTTAATTATTGTCAACATAATTAATATACAATGTGTTCAATGAAGAAGTTACCGGCTGGCATCATATGATAGTATCCCTTAAGTTATGAAAAAAACCCTTTACACCATGGGTCTAACTTTTTAATTTTTTCAATAATGGTAAATTCAACATTTTATACAAACAAATCAAACCTATTTCACATTTGCTGATATACCTTCAAAACTTTTCAACTTTTTACCTTGTTTTCTTAATTTAAAGCTTTTTACTGCGCTATCATCTAACATACATAATCAAACCGAAAATGTATAAATTATTTTTATTAAATTAAAAAAAGAAGAATACTGTAGAATAATAAAATAAAAATGAAAAGTGTGATAAATACAGAATTACTTGGAATTAAACACAATTTCCTTTAAAAAATGCTAATTTTTGCCAACTATTTTTACTTTTTAAATGTAATAAAAATAATTTATACACTTCTGGTTTGATTATGTATGTTAGCTGATAGTAAAATAAAAGAGCTTTAAATTAAAATAAAAAATAAGGTAAAAAGTTTATAAGTTTTGAAGATATCAGGAAATGTTTTCTAAGTTCAGTTTTGTTAAAAAAAAAGTCGAATGGCCCATAATACAAAAAAAAAAATAAAAATATAAGTCAAACCTATTAAAGTCTTCATATTAAAGTTTTTTTTACATAACTTAAGCCTTAGGTTTACCATCATTTAACGCCGGCTGGTCACTTCTTCACAAAACATTATATATAATAATAATTTTTACCCAAACTGAATTTTCTTTCTCTACAATCCATGATGGTAATGCTATTCCAAAACTCATCGCACCAGGTCCATCTGGATTCCCATATTTTTCCCAATTTTTCCTGGACTCATCATCAGTTAAGGCTTGATAAGCTAAATAATAAATTAAATAAATGATTAAATTATACATACTATAATAATTTATTAGTAACAAACAGGTGTCACTTTGGACGATATAAACATTATAATAATATGCAGTATAAGAAAGCATTTTATGATAATAAATCAAATGAAAACATACAGCAATCATTGCTTATTAGACTCGCAATTAATTGACTTATTCCGCAAATGGACTGGTATCGATAAGCACGTATTCTCTCATAAAAAAATTAATTGTCTATCAGACATCACCAGTTAATGGGGTCAATTAAAATATACAATTTAATAAAAAACAAAAGCAGTTTAGGTTTAAGTTTGGTGTAGTATTTAAATGTATATTTTTTTTGTAGAGGATTGTATGAACCAAAAAGATTGTAAATAACCTATTCTGAAACTATTTGATTGATTGTGGTATGTTTTTCATTATTTATATATACTGAACAATTATATTATTTTTATATTAAATGATTCTGAAAACTATGACTTAATATTCTTATTTTGAAATATTCTTATTAAGTGTTACCTTTAGTAAGCTTCATGAACTTTTTTTCATCACCAGTCTCCTTATCTGGATGGTAAATTAACGATAATCTTCTGTAAGCTTTTTTAATTACTTTTTCACTAGTTCCCTTTAAAATTAAAAACAATTTTAAAATAAAACAAAATATATAATAAGTAATATATATTAATCAATACTTACTATTGGAACATTGAGAATGTCATATGGATCAAAACTTGCACTTTCATAATCAAACTGAGAAACTTTGTAGGCGAGGAAAGCTAACAACGCCCAGCCAGCAATAATGATGACTTTTCTAAAATATATATAAAATTCAATATTTAATTAACCATAAGTCTCTTAGATTCTTAATGTGCTAATACATTTAAATTATGGTATTGAAAACTAATTAGAACTTTTTTCGTAAAGATTTTTAGTTAGAAATATGGAGGTACAGATTAAAAATCATAATTCAGAATCAATTAAATTATATTTTTTATTTTACCTCAAAAGTTGTGTTAATCTAAGTTCTATGATTTATAGAACAGATATGTTGGTTATTGTTGGATTGGGTCACATGCATTAAAAACAGAGATTATATTGTGGATTTAAAAATTACAAAATGTATGTCTCCTCTTCACTCCTTAAGAAAATATTCTGCATATTATATTCTTAGACCAATTTCAAGATAAAAAGTACTCACATGCACGTCCTTTTCATTAGTTCCCACGGTTTAGTGGACTGCAGGACGAGTTTTTTTTTTCGACATCCTGGACAATAACATTCGGATGCCAACGCTTTTGGATCTAAAGTTCAAACAATTAATACAAATTAAACTACACACGTCGATCGTGACGAGACATCACTCGACATTTAACATTACCTTCTTTCTGTTTTCTGGGCCACCAGTAGTACGTGCCGGGGACTAGCAGAAGAGCCAGAAACGACAATAGAAAATAGAAGAATGTCGCTCCGCTTTCGTCGTACTGAAACTTTTGGCCGGCCATTATTGTTGTTTCGGTTCGTACATAAATCGAACATTTACTCCGGAAGCATGGTGCGGTTACGGGTTAATTTACATACTTTGAATAATCAAAATATTAGCCTACGACGACGGCGATAACGAAACGGCACGTTACGAATTACGACAGTAATATATTATATTTTAATGTTTGGAACACGTCACGTAAACTTCACGACGATAAAAAAATACCAACCAGGTGTAAACGTACGCACGATAAATTATTATATTGGTGGTGATACGACGTATCGCCGCGATGGCCAATGGTTGAAGTCCGATGTCCCCACTCACCAGTCACCACCGAGTCATCCACGTCCTCCTCAAAATAATATTGTATACATAGATATCTTTGATCACGGCGCTCATCGAGCGAGGTTGATAACCGTGGTTATCATTTTCTGTGATGTGTGATAAAAATAATAAATATGATACGCGCATTCCTGGAGTATAAAAGTACTCTTCCCTGCGGTGGTCGTTTTTATTGCTCTTCCACGAGAGAATATTATGGTCATCAGTAGGTTGGTCACGGTCCCACAGTGTTCGACAACCCTGGCCTACGATGTGTATCGTGATCCGAAGACGAAGGTTTCGGTTGGTAACACCGGACCGAACGAGCTGTTATTTAAATAAGTTTTCACGCCGAACGTCCGATGTACTATTCCGATCTCCGTCATTTCTGTTTCGTGCTTGCTCGACTCGCTCCCGCTCCCGACCGTCCGTACGTATCTCAGTCCGTGCGTGCGTGCGTGAGTGCGTGAGTGTGTGTGTGTACGTACGAGGCTTGCGTCGATCCGTTACCCGTGTGCGATCCGATAGAGAAGCCATTTTGTTCCGTGCACAAAAACACATCGCCGTTTCGGGATTTTTTCACCAACCCATCGCGCCTACAGCCCGTTTTGCCGTCCGGACGAATCGGTTTCTCTGTGTTCTCAGACGTCGTCGGTGTCGCGCGTACGTCGAACAACGCCATGGCTTGCGCTACGCTGAAACGGTCGTTGGATTTCGAACCCCCTATGTGCAGACCGACCAAGAGACAAAGATGCACGCCTATGAGCATATCGCCTTCGAGCTCTCCCCCAAATAGCTCCAGATCCGAATACGTCTCGCCCCATTTCGGTGGCGATGTCGTACCAAAAATCACGGCAGGTAAGGACGATGAATTTTTTTTGTCTCGTAAACGCCGTTTGAATCAGTGATTATTATTACTATTACTACTACTGTTGTCGCGGCGGTGTCGATGGCGACGTCGTTTGCTATAAATAAAAGCGATTGATATTGGTTGGCAGTTGTCGTCCGACCGTCTCGTGTCGCTCGATTTCGTATTTTAATTTTAATCGTTGTAAATACATGGTACCTAGATATAGTTAAACCAATTATACTTGCCAATTATTGATGAATTGGCAGGTATCGTTTTTCAATGCTATTTGCAGGTTTAAATTATTAGATCATTAATAATGTTTTTGTGACATGAGTATTTAGGTAGTCGTTACATCGGGACTACCTATGTATATTATATGATGGTACCTAATGAAATACCTAATACTATAGGTAATCTGCATAATTTGCCTTTGTGTAATGAGCTGCTTATTACGATAAATTAACTAAATTGTTTACTTCATCGTCATTTTAATTGCCATTCGATCGCATATTGTGTTTAAATTATGACACAATGATGTAATTAGTTACCCACTCGTACGACAATTTAGATTTTTATTAAATCAATTAATTATTTTGTTTTTCATACTAGGGGTATTTTATTACATATTAAATAAACTACCTGGGTAGATACTTTAATTTACTTGGCTACTAGACCATATATGTGCATCCACTTTTTTTTATTGAGCAAAATTTAGTTTATTTACCAATTATACCTACAATGGGTAAATTTGACGAGAGTTTAGTGACTGCACCCTGATCAATGTGGATAAACTTAAAATTGTATTTCTTAAAGTTATAAACTATAAATAATCTAGAAACACTAAGTATCTAGGTATGAGGTAACTACTTACCTATCACCATATTTACTATAGAAAATTAATAAAATTGATTTGGCAATTTTCTTTAAAAATTATTTTTTATTAGTGTTTCTAGTATAATTTTCTGTCAGATTATGTTTCTCCTAAAGTTATAAATCACAAATATGAACGAATTAAAAATTTGGTGTTCTATGGCAAAACAGATTAAGTCATGATTTCATATTAATAGCTGGGTGTTCTGGGTTAGTTTTCAACTGTTTATAAATCAAGTAAATTTCATATCTTGCCAACTTAACCCATTAGCGCCCAGCGTTGCCATATGGCAACGTTTATAGGCTCTATTTAAAAAAAAAAGTTTTATTTTAATATGAGTGTATTTATTGAAGTTGTCAACAAAAATTTATTGAACATTTAAAAAAAAAATAATTTGGGCGCTAATGGGTTGATAATGGAGTTTTAAAAAAACGCCATCACTTATATTTATATGATATGGAAATTTAATCAATTTTGGTACTATACCTATTATAAATAAAATATAGGCACCTAAGCAGTAAACACTATATAATACAGTGTAATGTTACACCTCAAATGTGAAATTATCTAACTCATGATAGGTATGAACATTATTATTTCCATTTCTCTATTCACTAACACTCTAAATGTACCTAATTATCTTAATTACGGAAACTAAATTAACTAAATGTGTTTGAGATTTGTTACAAAAACAAAGCACATTGATAAAATTATAATAATTAACTATCTAGCGGTCATTAATAAAAAAATAATAATATTGCAATTATTTTGAAGTTCGTACAGCAACCATTATATCATTCAAGATGCTTTTATAAATAATAATAATTAATAGGTTCAGATTTAATCGAGGATTTAATGCTTGAGTTGACTTAGTTCTTAAAATGTAATACTTAACCAAAAATGCATAGTTGATACCTACAAAAGTTGCTATTAGGTAATGCGATGAAAATAAAATTGTTTAAATAATATTATCTTACCTTTTTTTCTAATATTGGAGGAATAACAGGTTTTATCATAAGAGTCATCATAAAATTATTGATTGTAAATTTTAATTCATGGCTTATCATAGGAATAGCAGTTATAAATTATAATAGTGATTGAATCTACTCTTACTAAGAAATAATATTATGATAAGATAACTACCTTTAAAACGGAAAGATTAAGCCATTCATATTTTTGTCAATTGGTATGTTTATAATATGTTATAAAAATGGTTTTAGACTTACATTTTTATTGGTAAATATAATACTGTAAACTACCTATCTGTATGTAAACCAGTATCTGTAGATTTTAAACTATTGTAATTCTATCATATAAACATGCAGCTACCTAACCATAAAGACCCCTTTAAACGGTCAAGCTCGCTGTCAAGTATTTGACTGTGAGAATGGGACTATAAAATATAAGCTATAATTGTTGAATATTAAAATTAAAAATTGACTTGACATCTCGCTTGACATTTATCATAAATGTTCCTCTATGTTATTCAACATTCAATTTAATGTGATTACTTGATAACAATCACACCTTAATGGTGCACAATATAATTTTTTTATATTGAAAACTGATCTTAGATATGTCGAACCTTCAAAAACATTATTCTCTATATGTGATTTTACACAAACGTGTTTAGTCAATACTTAATTGTTTTTGAGAGTGAAAATAAATATTGTTCTGACATAAGTTGGTAAAATAATCTTATTAATAAATTAACATAATAATGAATGAAGATAACAATATCTATTGTTTACAGTATTCAGAAAATAGATCCTTTATATAATATAGATATTTCGTCTATATATTATGATTTTAAATCACTATTACTCTGTTTGATTACTATGCTTCAAAGGGATCTTAACATAGTTGAATTTTAATTTCATAGGCACAGATAGGGAGGGGGCTTTAAGAGCTAAGCCCCCCCAAATATTTCCTATATGTGTTTTAAGCTTAATATTCAATATTATAAAAGTAGGGTTAAGGCTTTAGCCCCCCCCCCCCCACCAAATTCCAAACGCTATTTCCGCCTATGTTTCATTTACAGAGTGCCTACCTAATTAAGTTTAGAATGCCTTATCTAAATTAAATGTAAACATTTATTTTTCTTCACAAAATTAGAACAAGTTTTCATTAATTTATTACAAATTTCGGGATTTAATAGAATGTTTAAATAAATAAAAGAATAATACTCGAATATTTATACTTTGGTATGTTAGAAGAATCTTAAGATTGACACTAACAATGACCATAGTCCTTAGTATACATGTATAAAATAATATTACGCTGGATTTATTTTCCTTTATTCCGCGCACTACCCAAAACAAACAACTGCACTGACTCACGATAGGTCAATGGGATAAGTACTCATAAGTAATTTGCTTATTAAGGCGTAGGAGTTTTCAGGGGAGGGAGTGCCTAAATAGTAAATACTTAGGTATACTAAAAATAAAACCCATATTTCCTTAAATCATTGAGAAAACCGCTCGCAGTAAATTTAAAAACAAGTTCATATAATGACCATATCCATATTACTAAATCATTTACCACAAGTCTAAATTATGGACTGAGAGTTCATCTGAGACTATTTATGTGCCCCCTAATACAAGACGTGTCTGCCGGCAGGGTATGCAAGCGCACACCCTGTATACCCTGTGCGCACGCCTAAGACAATACTAATTATAAAATTCTTTAACCTACCTATTTCTACATTTCATAGTTCATATGTAGTGTTGCTACAAATTTAATAAATATCTACTACTTATACAGTTTACTTTTGTTAGCTTTTACTTATAGTAGGTGGGTGGGTACCTATTATTTATTTTATATAAGTTTATATGATATTAAATATTTTAATCCTTGAACATTTAAATACAATAATTAAAATTCTAAACCATAGTGGGTTATGTGTTTAGATAATATAACCTGCAGTTGATAAATACTGATTTCCGAAAGCTAAAATTTGCTGAAAATAATTAACTTATATACCTATACTGTATTGAGATTACATGACGGTAACCGATTTTTGTCCGGTGGCAGTCAGATACTTCTTCTCCTAAGTCAACCACCTGATTCGGTATTCAAACAAAGCCCCGGCAACTATCTCGTTCTGAAAACAGTATAAACATTCAAAAACCAAAAGAAAATATCAAGAAAAATCTTTAAATGTTTCATCCCTTAATAATATTCATATTAAGTTGATTAAAACTTATAAACCTAAATTATACAGTAATTATTAATTATGTATTATTATTATTTTTAGAAATGTTGTCTGCTAGTTTAACTGAAGAAGTTCAAAGGATGCGTCGTAAGCGTCAGCTTAACATGGAATTATCAGAGAATCGTAATTTAGATGACAGTTCTTCGGATAGTTCATCTGAGAATACATTTCCTTCATCAGCCAAAGACAAACCGCTCTTCACTTTTCGCCAAGTATTATATTTAATAATTATTAAATTAATAGAAAAAAAAACCGTATTTACTCTGTATACTTAAAATTTACAATAGTTGAAACTTTATGAAACTTGCACAAATGTACATTTTTGTTTTAAAATTAGTTTTTTTGTAGTTATTTCAATTGTTTACTTAAATTTAATTGTATGTGCTAGCTGGTAATGAATACACAACACTGGAACACTAGAAGAGAAGGAACTAAGGATAAGTAGGAATAAAATAGAGACAATTGTGTATAATTGAGGAAGTAATCAAAAAGTTGATGGTACAAAACTATAAAATAATTATAGTTTACATCAGAAATAGGATTATAAGTGTTGAGCTAAAGATATTTTGTGACAGGATACCTTTGAGATTAAAAGGTAGATTTTATAAAGCCAATTATCTTGACATATGGATCGAATGTTGGGCAGTAAACAAAAATACAGAACAGAGGATGAGATAGCTGAGATGATGACGTTTAGATGGATGTGTGAAGTGAAGACTAGAGAGGATATAGGTAATAAGAAAGGAATTTGATAAGAGTAGTGTAGGAAAGGAACCAACTGTAGATAAAATGAGGGATAATAGGTTATGATAATAGGTAACTCGAAGGCATTGAAAATGTCTGTAAAAATGTATGTAGAACAAATGATATAGAAATATAGGGAAATGGACAAGCAAAATAGAGAATCACACTAAAATAGCTGGTATGACAGGTTTCTAGTGACTCACTTTTTTCAGTATAAGGTTATGACATTACGTAGTAGAAAAAATTATAACCCCCCTACGTCATATCTTACGAGGGATGCTATAGTCATAGTGAATACTGAATACCAATAAAAATCTCATTATAATATAATGACATAATGTAGATAATATAAACTTGGTAATAAAATCTATTATTATTATATAGGGTTCAACCAGGGCTCGTAACTTCGTGCATTAAAAAGTTCAAAAATATGCATTTATATGCCCAAACATTTTTTAATTATGCACTCAAAATGTAAAAATCATGTAAAAAAATCATGAGCAAACTTTTAAATAATAAGAAAAATCAATAAATTTTAAAAGTATTTTAGTCCTTTTAATTTTTATATATTTAAGAGTCAATATTGATAAAATAAAATATAAATTTAATACTTGTGAAGTTCAAATAGCTTTGTTATCTTTATAAATCTTAATTAGGCAGTAATTTTTGTCTACACCCATAATATGAATAATGTGTACAGTACCTCACACAAAACACTAAAACGGGAAATTGAACAGACTAACGCATACGGCTCATACGAGTAAACTTATCAGCGACTGGCGAGTGCAAGAAAACTATACTGTACCAATGTACAAAATTATAAATTCTTGTTAGTGAGAAGCTGCACGCGTGTACATGTTCGTTTCGACGACAAACTTTGTATGGTGGAGGATTGTAGTGGTAGCGATTACTTTGTTTCCTCGATACTATGTCAAACGTATAAAATCTAAATAAGTCCTACCAAGATACTAGGTACTCACACATTCACACGATATTAAAAATAAACCAAATCACTATAATTTTATTAACAAAAAATAAATAAGAAACAAGAAACTTTTCAAATATTTGTCTAAAAAATATTTCCATGAAATAATATGCACTAACGACTGTAAAAAGTCGACTATATGCCAAATATGCCTTTACACCCAAAACATGCACTATCAAACTTCATATTATTATTACTATTGTAATGAAACGGATTTGTATCTCAGTTAGCATGTTTTCCTGTGTAGCAAAAAAAACATGCAGATGCATAAACTTACGAGCCCTGGTTATAATAGTTATATTTTATAATAAAACGTTAAAGTTTTCTATTACCTAATTACCTAAGAATTCGTTATTTTATCCTTGAGATGTAACTCGCTTTAACTCACTATTTTGAAAAAAAAAACTTACTATTTTCACTATTTTTAAGTACCATAGCTACTAGAAAGAATAGATAAGAATATTTAAGATATTGCTTAAATATTGGGCAAAACAAAAGAAGATGAAACGTTAATCAAAAATATGTATTACACAATTTAATAAGTTTAGAACTTCTATATGCCATTTATAATTTGTATGTAATACAAACAACATTTCAATAATATAGCATAATAACATTTCAATAATATATAATAATATATTCTCTAAAATGTAAAATTTTAAATAATACTAATTATATACCTACTATCCTATCAAGTGTAATTTATTATGTTACCTATTTCATTAGATTAATAATATTTTATTTATGATTTATAAATTAAATACTGGTTTTTATTTTATAAAAATGTAAATAGGTACTTACTGGCCACGTACTAAATACTATATTTTTTAGGTAGGAATGATCTGTGAACGTATGTTAAATGAGCGTGAAAGTCAATTACGTGAAGAATATGATAAGATTTTAAACATGAAATTATCTGAACAGTATGAAGCTTTTGTTAAGTTCTCCAATGATCAATTGCACAGACGTTTTGAAGCAGCCGAAGATCCAAGTTGTAAGTTATATATTATTTTTTGTGTTTTTCTTTTTTTTTAGTTGATATATTATTAAAATATACTCTTTAAGCTTAAAAAAATGTAAAACTATTACATGCTTCCCTACTAGTATATATTTTCATCATTATTGTTGTCAATAATTATCCGTTATCTTAATATTATAAAGGGTGTAACATGAGGATTTACCCATTGCGATATCTCCTGAGATAATAAATATATCATAAATCTGTTTTTTTTTTTTTTTATTAGACTTACAGAGACAAGTACTACACATATATTATTTTTTTATTTATGAAACAATTTAAAATAGCCATTTTATAGGGTTTATTTTTGTGAACATTTTGACCTTTAACATTTTATTTTCACTAATCATTTTTTTAGTTTATAGGTAAAACGGCAAAAGACCCGTTTTTGTCTGGCGACGAGTCTCTCCCCCCCCCCCCCCTACGGCTAATGTGTATAATCTCACGGGACACCCTGAATACTGTATAGATATTTTTTTATGAGGACATAGTGGTTATGCGTAATCAGGCAACTAGCCAGTGAGATAAATGTGATTCCCTCTCTGCATAGATGGTAATGGCAAAATATTAAAGCTCTCAAATTTGAATACAAATTTTTTAATGATTTAAGGTCTCTACACACAACCCAGCAGTGGCAATCTTTAGCCGGCATCAAAAATTAAACTTTTTAATTATGAACCTCTGATTACCTATTTCAGTTCTAGTCTCAATTTTCATATTTATAGGTTTTAAAATTGATAACTAATAACTTAACTGTACTAAATTTCAAATGTCATGGTATTAGTATTTTGAAATTATATATATTTCTATGATAATATTTGTTTGTTAAGATTTATATTGTGTAGAATAATTGATTTATTTTTATAATTTCAGATTTGTCTTAACTCTACAACAACTCCAAGCGATGGTTTTGAATTTACAACAAAATTTTAGCCGCACTTAATAGACAAAATAATTATTCAGCCTTAAGTCAACAATCGACTGACTAACAATGTTTTTTATGTATTATACATTTTTGTAAACTCGATATTATTAAATTAATTTAAAATATATGAATTTCATGATAATAGTAAAAGAGTAATAATTAATTTAAGTAATCATTAAGCTAAGATTGTTTTGTTTGTTTTATTCATTTTTATATTGCGTAACTAAAAATGTTGGATATTGGCTCAAAATCATATTAAAACTTAAAACTGGCTTAAGATATCTCCTTATTCTATTTAAATTATAATAATGAAAATATATATATATATATACAATTTTGTGACATATTTTCAGTTAAACTATGAAAATTAAAAATTGTAAAAAATGATTTATTTATGTGAACAAATATTTTTTTTTCAAACTCGATATAATGTCTGTTAGTGGCTTAACACTACTTATTATTAGAGCTTGCCATTCTGATTTGTACGACTGAATTTGATGATATTTTAAATATATATATTTCAAAGGTCCCCCAAATTTTATAAGATTAAAAATTTTGGTTACGCCACTTCCAAAGTACTAATGTTTAAGTTATTTTAAAGCGAGTTGTTTGAGCAAGATTAAAGAAACAGTTCACTTTACACTGTAGCTTGTTCATTCAAATGGATCTCGCACTTAATTCTTAAAATATGATAATAATTATTAAATATATATATATATATATATATATTATAAGCAAAGGTGTATATATATATATATAGTTTTTTTTGTAAATGATAAGTAAAAATTATTTTTTCTATTAGGGCAACATGTAAATTATTTTGTTGGGAGAAAATACTTGTATAATTTAGTTTATAATACAAATTAATAATAAAAAAAAATTAATAAAATATCAGACATTAGTTGTATTGTATTTGCATTTTTTTTTTAGACTTAAGAAATATGAATTATGAACTAAATGTTTGTGCTTCTTAGACACATAAGGTCGTTCACAATGTTAACCCGAAATTAGGTTTATACTTAATTCACAGTGTTCTGTGCCCTATATATTATTGTCTAATAATTATTTGAAAATTGTTATATTTTTATGAAAATACAAGCATTTAATCTAAATAACTATTAGTTACCATTTTGATGGAGTTTAAAATGTATTGTGACTTGACAGACATTCTGTAAATAATGTAAAGTTATAATCATCAATTAAATAAGCTGATATGTTATCAGCATACATATTATAATATTATATAATATGACATATTATTGTAGTTTATGGTTACTTTAAATATTTTTTTTTTTAACTAAAATTTTGTATAAAAAAAATGTCTAGAAAACTAAAATATCAATTTTTTTGAAGGATTATTTTACAGAAAAATGAAAATACCTATTTATAAATTGACAACTTATTTTAATTTTGAATCTATTTTTATGGTCAACTTGTTATTTTAAATAATAATTCATTCAATATAGGCATGTTGTGTTATAGTGGTATGACTATGAATTATGATTCAGAAATCAGAGATCAAGATTTATGATACTGTATTTAAATGAATTAAATGTAATTTCAAAACTTTCGATCTTGGTTTAAAAAATTCAACGTGTGGTGTATTGTCGCACTCCATGCCCAAGTGCGAAAAATTGTTTAAATAATTTATTCTATATTTCGGTCCTACAGGTACGTAATATTAACATAAATCTAAGATTTCGTTATTATTTATTTCCGTTTTAAATGTGTTAACGATGAAGATCAGAATATTCAGATTCTCGTCTTCAATCTTCATTGTATTAACCAAGGACTAAGATATAACTATATTCATGATATAGTTTAAAACTTAAGTTTATTATATTATAACTATAACTCTGATGTCACTTTTAAATTTGAATTCATTTATTATCAATAATCATGATTGCTCGTCTTATATTGTTATCCGTATATTATTAAATTGTTCTGTGATATAATCTTAAATCATGGATTATACCAAGGTGTATTGATAAGGTGTCGTCACTCTGAACTCCCTATACGTATAAACTCTTGATTGAAATTTTTACCACAGTTCCTATAGACGCCAGAGCGCGCTTCCTGTCCTATGAAGGCCTAATTTTTCATACTGTTAAATGCAAAATGCTTTAAAACTATGAATTAAAATTTATTTTTTTTGGAGTTAGCATCTAATAATTTTAATTTACATTTGTATTTTTGTTTTAAATATTTTTTATCAAGTAGACATCAATTATAAAATATTATGATGTATAATTTAGTCACTTCTTGGGATATTTGCAACCTAATTTAATTTTTCAATATGTATATAATACATATTATATATATTTAGATATACTACAGTTTAATCTAGGACAGTGCTTCTCATTTTTTTTTTGTCGTGTGATCCCCTAAATTTAATGTAAAACTGTCAAGGCCCCTTAATCAAATCATAAATTATTTTTTCTTAATTATATACAAAAATTATATGTACCTACTATTTCACACAGATAAATTATTAAAATTATAGTAAATTAATGTTTTTAGTATATTTTTTTCTTAAAGCCTAAAGAAAATAGTTTAAATAAAATAGCCATGCCAGTATATAGCCATGCCTCCAGCTTGAGAAGCACTGATATATGATGACCATATAAATCTATCAAGCATTTAGCATAATATATTTTGGTATCCCCAGGATCTCTGTTAATATAATATAATAATATTATATAGGTACAACCAAGTAATAAATGCTTATAAAAAGGACAAAAGGTATTACAAATATAAGCATTTGAATTTTAGATAGCTCATAGGTAATATTATAAATACTAAATTACTAAAATTTTTCCAGTAGATTCCTTGAGTCTGAGTATATTTAATAATTGTTTATAGCACATTTTTTATCTCATAAATTATAGGTATAATATATTATAATAAAGTTTGGCTATATATTAAAATATGTAGTGTTAAAATTATGTACATATTATCTTAGAGAGGCCTTAAGATGGCTCAGAGTGGTCTAAGCCCCCTCTGGCCCTCCCTTTTCATGTCCATGTAATTATGAATTATTATTTGTTAATTATAACACTCTGAAATAATTATGTATGATAATTTAGTGAATTACCAATAGGTAACTCTTACATTTTTCATATATTTTTTTGGAATAGGTAGGAAATTTAAAAATGACAATATTTAATAATATTAATGACTGTATTTGATAAAAAGAAATTATTTAAATACATGCATACAAATAATTTAGATCAAAAAAGTAATTATACAATGAAACATTTTTAATTTTAATCCTTAAATCATAATATATTTTCAATTTTCTATGGCTTTGGTGTACAAAAGCGTTCGTTTTTCGGCCTCTTT
>NC_042494.1:157885443-157899650 GCF_005508785.2 Acyrthosiphon pisum
TTCAATCTCATTTTAGTACTCAACAAATCATACTGTTATTTGGTTTTATGATTTTATAAATTATAAAAAATAAATAAATATATAAGTAAATATATATATAACATATTAACACTATAATACAGAGTGAGAGTGTTTCATAGAATTCATTGAATCACTGAATCATTGAATTGATTCAGTGAATCGATTCATTTTAATGAGCTGAATCACATGAATTAGTTCACTGAAATGAATTGAAAGTACCCATCACTATTTTCAAACAAGTGACGACACCTTATCAATACACCTTTGTCTATAATCATAGAACTTATAGTATAAGTATAAGTAGGGCACTATAGATACTATGTAGAGCCTTAGTATAAGGTCTATAATACACTTTCATAATAGAAGTCTGTGATTAAACCGTGGTTAAATGGTAAACATTGATAGCCACCACACGGACCACAGATATAGATTATAAACAGATTACTGATAAGTGCCAATATTAGCATATATAGAACATTATACCGTGTTGAAAACGATCCATATAATTTTTTATAAAAAGTAAATTATCAACTTACTCTTGTAGGTGTATCTGGATGAAACAAGTTTTAACTTATAGAAGTTGGAGCGTTGTAGTAACCGTTCGCAGATTTGCTCTTCCCCATACTTCGATGTGTTTGGTCTACGAAAGTTTTTAACATCGTAGTGTCAAACTCCAAAACTTTTGAACTAACCAAACAGATTGTCTTAAACAGTGCACTGACTCAATTTCTTTTAGTCGAAAGGTAAATCAAATATTATATTTTTTTATTAACTAAAAAATGTGTAGGTAGTAGGAACCAACATTGAATATTATTCTGTGGTACCTACCTATATAATATTATCTTGACGTTTATCAGTTGATCAATATGATCTGTGTTACAGTATTATCATGGCTTTGCGATTCATAAAACGTACTTACAATCGAATGTTTCTCGCTAAAGATCCGATGCCACCTTATGCGAGCCATGTGGTACAAATCGGTGATCCCGTATTGCGAAATAAAGCATCCCCGGTCCCTTTGGAGAAAATTGGGACCAAAGAAGTACAAAATGTAAGAACATTTGGTGAGCGGTAAGCGTTTTAAAAAAAAGATTTGTTGTAAACACATTAGATGAATGTGTACTGAACTATGTTGTGCTATAAGTAATTATTATTTTATTGTTTAGCTTATTTACATTATGAAATCACTGATGAAAAAATCAAATCTAATTGGCTTGGCTGCACCTCAAGTTGGTATACCGTTTCAAATATTTGTAATTCATTTTCCGCGTCCATCCCATTATTTCAGCAAAGAAGAGATATTACTTAAAGGAATGGAACATGTTGAAAATCAGGTTTGTTGAAAACCATTCTAGTATAGAATAATGACTGAGCTCACAAATTTGATTAATGTTAACTTTGTAATATTGTAGGTTTGGATAAATCCTGAGCTTAAGGTTTTGAATCACGAAAAAGTTACGTTCAATGAATCCTGTGCGAGCTTTAAGGGTTATTCAGCAGATGTACCTAGATACAAGCGCGTTCTTCTAACAGGTAAAATAATATCATGTTTATTGATATCAATGTAATTTAATTTAAATAATTAAACTTAGGAATTGATGAAAATGGGGAGAAAAAAACTTTAGATGCAAAAGAATGGACTGCTCGAATAGTTCAGCATGAAATGGATCATTTAAATGGAGTGATGTACAGTGATCGCATGGTACTTAATAGCCTATGTTGTACAGGATGGCACACTATTAATCAATTTCAAGGATTTGTAGAACTTCGGTATGAAAATTAGTAAAATGGTGAATTTTTAAACATTTAATAATCCATTGTCTTTTTTTTATGGCAATGAAAGAAAACTGTTTATTACCTAGTTAATATTTTTGTATTATAAAAATTCTTTTCAATAATTGATTATTCAATTTTTACTATCTTGTCATTTTGGCATGTTTTTTATATATACAATGATGAGTCAAGGATGTCTAAAATGGTAAATTTTAATTAATTTGATTAATATAGGACCTTACGATCATACAGTTGTTTATAAATGGCAAATAAAGAACATATTTAACATTATTTAACTTGACTTTAATTTTCTTGGTTACTAGTTACTACCTGAATGCAAGACATGATGACTGATCCAATTTCTGTGGTAAATGCTGTCATTGTCATTTGTCACAGCAATAAACCTAATTAAAATACAATTGATAATGATGAGGATTTACGATAAATCTATTTGTATATAAAGTTTATACATTACTGAATTAAATTTGATAATTATTGTTCTGTGGTTATATTATATTGTTTATAATACTTAATCACCAAATTATATTATGGTATTGTTGGATTTTAAATATTTTTTATTCGATAGAACCTAAAAACGACTTTTAAATACATTTTATATTTATTGAATTTTTTACAAAGTTATTACATAATAATTGTATTTGTATAATACAGTAATAATTACATATATAAAATATATATTCATAATAGTTATGTTTCAATATCAACTTTTAGAGATAAAGGTCATTAAAGTTAATCTGATAAAAACTAGGAATAAGTAGAACGGATGAAATTGTTTAATTCAAATTCACATATATTAAATATTAATTAATTTAAGAATATAATAAGAAAATTGGTTAGTTGACTAATACATATCATTTTCAATAATTAATTTTATCATTTAAAAGTCTTTTCTTCCAACCATGGCCGTAGTATTGGCAATGTCGATGGATAATGGGTCCCAAGTTTTCCATCGAATGATCCATTTTCTGTTCTAAACGGATAAGTACCCATCATAATAGGAAGTTGTAGTTTTACATCCTTTTCCATGTTATTCGGAGATATAATGAACTGTAAAATTGAACAACATTTAGAGCTAATTTGTTGGAAAATATACACAAGTGACATTTTTGAAATATTTTTATTTATCTAATGTCTATTAAAATATAGCACGTTTCAATTACCGTTAATATTGGTATATGGCAACCTAATAAAATACTTAATAACAAATACTTAGCAATTAATCATAGTTTTTGATTTTTTTTCAATAATAATTATATAGGCAGATACTTTCACTATAACGGATAATATTAATTTAAAAAAAATGTAACCTTGATTATTTATTTCCACAGTACGATTCTACTTACATAAATATCATATTGAATGTTTATAAGATGACACCCACGGAGGTTAGTAGGCGGCAGTGGTGGCACGTACAGTTGTTCATTGTGCCATTGGTCCATTTCGTTAGGTCTGATTTTGTCTCTTTTCAGCGAAGCCAATTCTCTGGTCTCCGATTGTATTATTTTACTCTTGGCAAAATATTGAATGGTCTAAAGTGTATTAAACACCAACGATTTAACTTAGGAATTAACAAACAAGTTTAGTAGCTCAGAATGTAATAAATACGTTCAACCATAGAACATACCTAGACGTAAATTTGTGGAGTAATGAAGAAGCTTGGTAAAATATTTCCTAACTTAACCTCTTTCGTTCGTATAATATATTATGTTAATAAATGTTAATTTATGTTTCTAGCCCTCTCCCAAATTTTTAAACATATTTACGCCTACGCGTTCAACAAAATGTTTATAATATAGCCGATAGTTAAAAAAACATCGTAAATATTACGATAACATTGGTTTTACAGAGTTTTTAGATTCTGAATCCATCGATTGGTCGACGGTCGTTGGTTTTACAATGATGTAATATTTGTTTTGAATATAGATAATTTTTATGATGCAAAAATGATTCAATCCGCAGACTAAGCGTCTAATGGTTATCTGGTGTGATTTTTTTTAAGGGGAGGCATAAACATCACATTTTTTTTTTTGCTATTTGATGTTAAGTACCTGTAATATCGAAATTTATTCAAATGCTTCAAAATCAGTACCATATCTAAGCCAAGTAGCCACATTAGCCATTTATCTTATTAATTAATTACTTATAACAATTGTAAAAATACATTTATATGTACGTACAAAAAAATTATTAACTTTAGATCATCTATCAGACTGAATTTTATTTCTTATTAAACTTACAACTTACAAGTGTTCTAATTTAAAAAGTAATCACAGATTATACAAAATAATGCAAAAGTCAAAAAATAAAAAATATTAAAATATGAACTACAATTAATTACAATACAAAATCTAATTTTCGATTCTTATTTTTTGCGAATCGATTTATTATACTTTATCTCTATCTATAGAAATATCCGAATGTCCCGATGGATATGCATAAAGGGCAAGACCAAAACGAGACGTAAAAATGGTAAGTGTCTAGTATCCATATTAAAAAAATGTACGACCCCCGAAATTGTTTTCCCTTTACGGCCTTGTGTGTACTCAACCAGATTGTAAGCTGGTCGTAATGTTGAAAAGCTTCTTTCCGTGGTTCGGACAATCGGACTGGTTCCTGTATCATTGCTACAAGCATTGAAACAATAAATTACTCTGAACCCCAGGACGCAAGACAGTCGTCAAACATATTAACAATAAGAAATCAACCAAATTATAATTATAAAGAAAGAGAGTCCCTATCAGAAAACCATGACGTATGTATACTTACTATACGTACCTACTGGCGTATTAAACGAAAATATAAAATAACGATAGAATTTACAGTTAAATGAGGTCGAGTATAATATAATATAAAATTAAACACCGTATATAATAATAAAAGCGTATATTATATTAAATTAAATTGTTTAGTAGGTACTTATTCATCTGTCACCTCTTTCCCCCCTAAAGCCACCACTGTCTGCAACGATGTTGAGGGTGGGTTCTGGTAGCGAATCGAATCTAGTTTTTACATTTGGGAGGTCGACAAAAAGTAAAAAATTCACAGTACTTTTCAGAAAAATGGAAAACGGAAATATATTTTATGCTATTTAAATTTTCATTAGTTTTTTGTTGTACCCAATTCAAAAACAAAAACTGTAGGCTTTGAATTTTTTCCTACATTTAGTATATTTTATAATATATTTATTAATATAAGTTATTTTTTATATTTGTTGAGTTAAGTAAGTAGTTATTAGTTATTAAAGCATATAGCTTATAATTACGTACCTAAAATAATTAATAAAGCTAGGTACCTATCTACCCAGTATTTTAATACTAACTGTTAGACGTCCCCTGCAAAATAAAACACCAGTCTCCAATACTCTATGTAGTGTTATTATACTTATTACTTATTTTAGCCATATTTATTCAATTAATCATAATATATACCTAACAGTGATTGTTTAATTATACTGTCTATATTTGTATCAGTATTTATTTAAATAATTGTCTTTAGTATCGTTTGCTAGTGCATACATCCACTACACGACAGTGTGTTCTATGATATGAAGATGTAGTATTATGTTTGTAGTGTGTGCTTCTACTCACCTCCGTCAGCGTAGCTCTGGTCGATTTAATGGTAACTTTGCTGTTGTTGGTGACTGTAGCAGTGATCTCAATGGTCTCGCCTGGCACATAGGCACCCTTGTCCAGGCACACCTGACACTCGACCAGACCGGATCCCAAGCACATTGCCTTTGACAATTTGTGATCGATGTCGCACCGGAACGGTTCCTGCGAAACAACACGTGCATCGTTGCTAAGGCCGATACTATCAAATCACATCAACGTTGCAATAACAAAATATGCCCGACGTTTGATAGAGAGATAGTCCGGTGGTGGATCCATTAAGGGGTGAAAACATGGAGACTATCACCCACTCATCCCACCAAAACCTTCCCACTAACAGGTACGTCGGACTCATCTGGGATCATCGTTTGAGGGATGGAACGTATTTTTCCATTTTGAAAATATATAGGAACGATGAAATAATTTTCGTAATTATAATTTTTGTACAATTGTACAAATAGTACAGTTTGCGACAATATAATATTATGACATATTGATACAATTATACTATAATAGTATAATATTATTAGATATTATATGAATAGGTAATACAACATTTTACTTGAGTTGTACTCAATTGTATTCATCTCAGATTTAGATAGGTACGTGAAATGGATTTTAATTTACAAAACAAAACTAGCTTTATTTTTACATTAAAAAAAAAAACCAAATGGTAGCCGATTGCCCCGTCGCCCGCCCCACCACACCAATGAAACCCTTGATGCGTAATTCCCGAATCCACCACCGTCAATGTTGGCATATAACTATGTAATTAGGAACGTCGTGTATAGTACATCATTAAGGCATAATATTATTATTGACTATTATTATTGCGTGTAACATGTTTTACTACAGATAAAATTGACGGCTCCATGTTGAGATCGATCGGGTTCATGACGATGAAAACTTGTTGGTTCTTGTGCGTGAGCGAGTTGGGCTCCCGGAGCGCCGCCTTGCAGTAGTACTGGACCCAACCTGACTTTCCCAGGAACGTGGACGGCAGCCCTGGTGGCAGGCCGAGTTTAAACGGAAAACTGTGAATGCCTGGCGACAGCATCACTGGCGGTTGTCCTGCACACACCGCGGAGGACATTTTAAATATATTATGGTAAATAATGTAACCTTGAACGTTGGCGTGGTCGAGTGGCCACTCGACTCGTATAATAGGACCGTAGGCGGAATGGATTCTTTTATCGCTCATTTACCCAAAAACTATTGGAGTTTTTGAAAATATTTATTTTTCATAGCTTTTAGTCGTTACATTTATAATTTCTTATTCCCCCATATCGCATTTTATACATTCATTGGTGCGCACGCCAATGATACAATAATAATGGCTACTTAGAAGTCCCAGAATTTGTCTCCAAATGCATTAAAGATACCCTAATTAATATGATTCATTATTGGTCCAATCGTTAGAACTTTAGAAGATACAAATTAACATAACTAAGTCTTCGTTTATAATTTTCTATTTACGTCTGGGGATGTGACAACTAGTCAAACTAAACAATGACAGAATTCATACCGTATCTGAAGTAAAATATGTAGCTTAACATTAGACAGAAACACTGCCTAGGTTCCTCTTCTTAAATATTAACGAAAATTAGCTAATTCTAGACTCCATCTGCTTCGACATCTTATCCGATCTAAATTATCAACCATCTGAAATCTCATAATCTACAAAACCATAATAACACTCGTCTAAGAATATGGAATACAAGTTGGGGTTCAGAAAACTGTCAACTCTCAGAACGCTCTTCGTGTGTCAATCCATTTATCCTCGCACTATTGGGTACCCATCTGTGATTTCTGCTATTATTGTAATCATGGCTTGAAAATTAATTATTGTGCATTTGATATTAATAAAAAAAAAATTTTAAAAAACCCATTTCCACGTATACTTCGATACATAAAAATCGGAATTTTGACGAGTAGTTTATATTATAAATATTATTCATAATTAGTATTATAAATATTTATTTTAGATGAGTGGAGTGAATTGTAGTGCAGGTATACCCCGCATAATTTTGGTCCACTACTCCGCTCATCTAAACTTTAAAGTTTAAATACTTATAGCTATAATATTAACTATATAGACGGCTTATTATATAAGTGTATTGTATGTGGTGTATATTCTATTAATCTCAACTTTAACTTTGTTTCTTCTTTTCTTATCTCAGAATCTGATAGTTTGTTGTTAGATGACTAAAAATAAATTGCCTGGCGTGTTAATTCACACATTTAGGTGGATGCTGGCTTAAACATAACAATAGTCCACCCTTATTAAGATTTAAGACCGCCTACGGTGTTATACCGCTATCATAGTATCAATCTACATGCAGCGTTCGTATTCGACGAAACATTGCTAAACCAATAAAACCAATATACATTGTCTTACAGTCTTTCCACAACATCTCGAGATATTTGTTTTGGTATAATTAATAATTATACATACCCGGTTCTCCGAGTAGTCTCATCCGAAAATCTATGTAGTTCTCCTTGTCGTAGATCCGTTCGCGTCGTTTGCTTTTCAATCGCACTACCCCTTCGCCGATCACGTGGAAATGTAAGCCTGTTTCATAAATAAATCAAATATTATAGGATATGTCAACCGATTAATCCGACGACGGGTTTGTAATATGTATGACGTCTATGATTATTGCAGTATACATTATTAATGTTTACGATTTATGATAGCTGCAGTGATTGACCGACCGCACGCACTGTACTGTAGCAAATTTATAGTTTTCAATTATGAATACCTATTGCAAAGTTGTGCAATTTGTGATTTTGACATAATACATCTATATATATATTATATAAGGTTAATTGTGCATTTCATTTCATCGAATCTAGTCATGCTAAACCACTGAGGCGATGTTCCGTGAATCATTAAACCGCAGCGGCCTGCATAGCAGTTAATCTTTAGTAATTTTTTTTTTATTATTATAATAAAATATTTTTTTTCGTCCCGTTGATACTATATGATATTTGATATTAGTACGGTTAAGTTGGGTTAGGATTTTGTATTAATTGATTATATTAATCCACCATAGGTGGAATACGACAAACTTGGTATAATTTTGATTTTTGATACTTTATAGAGTTAAATCATACGCTAACGTACAAACAGCACGGGGTCCGCGATCTACCGCGTGCCTACCTGATAATATACTGCTTTGAATCAGAATTTTCATTCCGGGCAACGGAAAAGTTAAGATACATTTTGAGCACCATACACTGTATAATAAATAACAAATTGAACAAAGTTTGAGTCATATAGATTTGGTACATTTAACGGGCAACGAAGTGCACGGGATCAACTAGTTATTTATTATTATAATATATTATATAATAGGTACCCACATAATTACGGTATTACCTATGTTTTATATTATTATCTAACTTTTATTTTTTTTTTTTTTTAAATTAATATTTATAATTATTTTTTATATTGTTTAAAGGGTATTAGGGGGTGTTATAATGTTTAACAAGTGATTAGGACGCTCTTTTTTAAAAGTAAACAGAGTCCCCTTATTTTAATTTTGTCAAGTCGAGCACTGAGGTGCTATATATTGGTTAACAATATTACTTATTACTAATTAGGGTTAGACTGTTTGTAATTTTGTATGGTTTTTTAGGTAATTGTCATGCCGTCATCCGTGTGGTATATACTACCTATACTATTAATTATATATATTACGCTCTTACTGTGTCAATTTTGTAATAAGAAAAAAAATTGTTCACATATTGTTTAAGAAAAACATATTAAAATTCCTAATTTGTAGAAAAAATTGGTATCGTAATTTGTAAGTTGCGTTGCTCACGCGTGCCGGAGAGTTTAAAAATTTGAATTTTCTCATAATGTGAAATTTGGTAATCCATTTCCTTTCACGCAAACACAATTTCAATCTAAAAATCAAAGTCAATCTGCTTTAATTAGTAGTACCTACCTCTAAGCGAAAATACACTACAATATTTATATGATAATATGTCTAAACTCAAAATATCAAAACTTTATTTTTCAAACTTTGTAAGATGTAGATACCCTCATGGCTCATACGATTAAGAGGACGCCAAACAAGCATTAATTGTTGTATCCACCTCGTACAACATAGCAAATTTTACGTTCACAATAATATATTTAACTCTATAATTTCTAAAATTAGATTGAATTTAACTCTTATAAAATGTAAAGGTTAGATTAACTAGAGCATATCGGAGGATTTAACTAGTATTTTTATAAAGGAGCAAGTTATGACCACTTTTAAACTGTAAATTGTTTGTACAATTTTCAATGATCATAAATTGCTTAAAAATAATAACATCAATAAAACCCTCCGAGATGCCCAAGATAATATTGTTACTTTTAAATTTTATAAGAGGTAAATTCACTAATTTTAGAAAATACAGAGTAAAATGTATTATTATGAACGTAAAAATTGACATGTACGTTTGTAAGACGGAGGCAACAAATGCCCGCGTGGCGTCCTCTTAAGTATAATTTTTAGTTTTTTAATTCAAATTATTATCTTCTTTTACAATCTTTGATCTAAAGTTTGTGTTCGGTTATATATTTAATTATATTATATATCTATTATGTATATAAATAATAAATATAGGTACCTGGTACCTACTCAGTACTCATACACACAACACACGGCAATACCTTACACGTCATAAAATGTCGATTTCATTTCCGATGTAATAATATTAATTACATTTAATTTTGATTAAGTGCGAAAACTTATTTGCCCCTAATATATGCAAATAAATAACATATGATAAAATTCTGAAGATTTAAACTGTAGTTCTGTTTTAAACTAAAATACCTATCATCATTCCATATTTAATTTTATAATTTTTATAGCGCATACAAATTCAAGTATTTAAGTGCAATGAACATTATGACCTTCAAAAATATATTATAATTTGGTCAGTATAGTTACTGGATACAAAAATGTGTCTAATCAAAAATATTTAGTAGGTACCTGTACAATATAGGAGAACTATACCTGGAAAAGTAATGCTAACGTGATTCCCCTCAATGTTGTGGTTCAAATAATGGTAGGGGGAGTATGTATATAATATTATACAAATTACGCAAATAGGTATCGCGGAAATATAACCCCTTGAATAAATAACGGAAAAACTAACTTCGTATAAAATATTTTAAAATTGGACATTAATTTTGATAATTAATTTAAAAAAAAATTGTTTCCTGTACTCGGGTATTTTACCAGTGGCGTACAATTAATAGACAATATTTTTAAAAATAATATACAATAATATACAATAATAATAAATTATATACAGATATATAAAAACTACATTTTTATGCAAGTATCATTATAATGATTATGATTCATGACTAAAAATATTATACTTGTCTTTAATATTTTGTCTGTTTTAAAATTATATATGTTGACATTGAAATCATGAGAAGCATAATTATATAAGTATATTATGTGTAACACATAACCTTTATTATGGGGTTATTTTTTACGTGGTTGTTTTTTCATGGTGTTATTTTTCCCGGGGTCATTTATTAGGGGAATCATTACTGCTGTCATGTTATTCGAACGTCATGCAGTTTATAATAATATGGTCACTACTCATTACTCACTATAATAATAATTATTATGCAGTCACGTATTGCACAACCACTTGAGAATTTAACGGATCTTCATTGATTGGTCCGTTAAATTTTTAACGATCCTCAAATAGCATTGAACGGTCGTGCAGTCATGCGACTTGGTGGTGATATATACTTATTACAAAAACTAAAATATAACGTCTTGCCATTATTATAACTGTACCTATAGTGTACGATGATTATATACTGCATTACTGCCGTTCTTCAGATGATAAGTTATAGTATATAATATATAGGTGCTTCATCTAATTAGTAATTAATGACTACGTTGCCTCGAAACGAATGAAAATAAATTGACATTTCAAAATGAGGTTGTTTTGCGGCTTGTGCCTATAACTACGATTGTAGAGGTATAAAAATGTTTTACTATAAATAATAAAATAAGTGAAATCCGGACACCGCTGTTGCATCACGTTTTCAGCGAGATGGATGGTATAATATATATGTTTTATTTTACCTTGTTTTGTTTAAAACCTACATGTTATTTCGTTTAATCGATGGTTGAGTATTTAAGGTATTTAGGACAATATTGATGGATAATCTCCGAGAAAAATAAAATATCTATCTAATAACTAATAAATGGGTATGGGTGGATATGTACATTATATAATCAATTCAAACATGTCTAGATATCTTGATCGAGGACACCAGCTGGATACCACACTGTGATCCGTAAGATTTATATTTAAATAATTTCAAAGGTTGGAAATTTACAACATAATAATACATTAGACTATTCCAGCCACCGGATTCGCAGCAGAGGTGGATTTGTGGTGCAGTCGGACTCTGCAATAAAGTTGCACATCATATTCTAATTTATCTAATTTTATTTTTCCTATATCTGGACCCAGTCGATGGCCGTATAATATTAAAATATTTTAATCTAAAAATATAATTATATACATCAACCTTTCAAAGTGTGTAGGACGTAAATAGCTGGTATAGGATTAAGTTTATATATAAACTTAGTCCATAGAAATGTACATTCATTATATTTATCTTTTAATCGGCAAACATATTATTTTTATTAAATTTATCATGCCTTATGGCTTATATACAATATTCATAAAAAGAGTAGGTATTATTAATTAATAATTATCTATAATTTAAATTAAAATTGCTTCCATCTCAATATTAACCATTAGGTACGAATCATAGAGTAATCATATAGTAAATTACTCTATGGTGCAGGCGTACAATCATTGTTTTATTAGTCATCCCGGTGGCGCTGAAAACGTACTTCAAGTAGTTCAATTGCCTTAATAATGGGTGGGTGGAGGGTATATTTCGAGTAAAATAATAGAGCATTCTTCTTGGTATTTCTGCTATAATTATATTAAACACAGATATGTCATTAAATTATTTATACATAATTAGTTGAGCCAGTTTCACAGTCGTCTGAAGGGGTGTGTGGTTCAATCGAATCATTTGAACTGCCAATTTCATTTGGCGCTACTTGTCCTCGACGATCTGTGCTTTTTAATGCCTATTAATAAATTAGTCTATTTATCAATTCAAAACTATGTATAATACCTAAATTATCGACTTGATACTTTCTTTTGTACTATTTACTTAATACTTATGTTTGCAGCTAAACATTTTACAAAAACAGACATTTTAAATAATACTATACATTCTTATAATCATACAGAAGACAGAATTATTGACATCATTAATTGGAAGGCTTGCTGTCGTTAGATTATGAAGGTCAAAAAAAGGCAACCGACAATTCAATTATTAACCACACCTCGAAACTTATTGTGACACTGTAGGTACATATTTTACGGAATATATAACATTATTATGAGGGATTAACTACGATAGATTATTTAAAATTTACAAGTAGGTATCACCTACCATCTATACATATTTAATAAATACATAATAATATAATATAATATAATATTTGCGTTCATTGTTCAATTGTTTATTTTTTGTTTCTACTTTCCCATGCAAAGATTATAAAACTATAAAGACTTGTACCTGTTAAGTGATTACTAATTACTATATAGATATATTAGAGTTGATTATTAATTGGATTATATACATTTTTATTTTTTATTTTTTATTTAGGCACATGCGAAGGGCGATTGTGAACTCGGCCCGAGGAAAAAAAATGTTCAAAAGGTGTACCTATTGTAAACTCGGCCCCTGTTTTTTACAGGTAAAAATAATTTAGATGTAAACTGGGCCCGGGGTTTTTACAGGTAAAAATGATTGACGTGTAAACTCGGCCTGAATAAAAATATAATATGTATAATATTTTTGAGAACAATTTAGAGGACACCATGTGGAGGTGATAATCATTATATCCTCCAAAAATTATATTCATATTTTTATTCATAGTATGAAGTTCGTTATATAAATGTAGAATTCACTAAAATTGTGAATGAATTTAAGAAAATGTATCCATGTAAAATTAAAAGTGTACAAAAGTGTACAAATATAATTAAAACTGTAGTGCAATAGTTAATAATGTAAGGTTATAATATAAATCTATTTTTTTAAGTAAAAAGCCATGTGTTCGACGTACCTATTCACTCACCGATATATACACACCGATACATAGGTACTATTCGTTAACAACAAATTGTTCCTTATTGGTCAAAATAATTATCGGGCCGAGTTTACAACCGTCCTTTTTTATCATTTTAAATCTCCGGGCCGAGTTTAAAATCGACCTATTTTATTACCTAAAATTTCCGGGCCGAGTTTACAACAAAAAAGGTGACTGCGGGTCCAGTTTACATTTGCCCCATGCGAAGGGTAATACATATAGGTAGATAGATACCTAATCGGATAATATGTACAACCCATGCAGGACTTAATACTTAAATTTACACTATGGAAGGCGGTAGATAACCTGAGATAAATATAGCTAACCAACCTTTTGAATCTTATTGATTTTTAGTTTTTCTTTTAAATAAATTATTAGCTTAAGAGGACGTGATACCCGCATGTGTTGTCTCCGTCTTACACACGTACCACATACCAAATGTTCGTTCAGCAGATTCAATTGTGCGCTGTTAGTTTTTATATGAGAGTGAATTCACCTATTATCAAATTTAAAATTAAGATTATTATCTAGGGCCCCACGTAGGTAGGCTTTATTTGTATATTATTAGTTT
>NC_042494.1:157900498-157911535 GCF_005508785.2 Acyrthosiphon pisum
TCATATGAAGATCGGCAGTAATGCAGTATATAATCATCGTACACTATAGGTACAGTTATAATAATGGCAAGACGATTTATTTTAGTTTTCGTAATAAGTATATATCACCACCAAGTCGCATTGTTGCACGACCGTTCAATGGTATTTGAGGATCGTTAAAAATTTTACGGACCTATCAATGAAGATCCGTTAAATTCTCAAGTGGTTGTGCAAGACGAGACGGCATAATAATTATTATTATAGAGAGTAACGAGTTGTCACCATATTATTATAACAAGCAAGACGTTTGAAAAACATGACATCAGTAAGGATTCCCAAAATAAAAAACCCCGGGAACCAATCTCCTTAAGTAGTATACTCGCGTACTCCTAACGATCATTTACGACTAGATACATATTATTACAGCCATATAGATACCACCATAGCGGTACATATACTGACATGCGACGTATGGTACTATGGTATAAAAGTATGAACAATAGGTTTGGGACTTGCATTTAAGGCTATATTTGGATGTAGTAAAAAATAGTAGACGTAATGTACGTTTTAAAAAGTACCTAACTGTCCTAACTTCGGAGATTTCATGTACTAAATTTAATTTTGCATATTCTAAGAAATGAGGATCTCCGCTATAATATCTCGTGATATCTCGTATAGTTATAGTTTTAAAAAATAAAACAAGTTTAATATAAAAAGATTACTCTACGGCCTGCAGATTATAATATTAAGTCTCAAATATAAACATTTGAACGCACAGTAAAAAATGTTTTCAAAGTTTTAAATTAATTTTAAATGAATATTGTGTCAGCGAAAACGGGGGTCCCAGACAGCATTTTGTAACGATAATATTATAATAACGTTAAACTAATATTATTCGTGATTATAATGTTATAGTAATATTATTAAACAAAAAATTGCTGTCTGGGGTATACTGTACAATTAAATTACCCATATTAGTCAGTAAGTACATATGTCCTATATCAGTGGTTCTTAACCTTTTTTAGTTCAGCCCCCTTCATGCAAAATCAAATTTTCTTCTTATAAATATATATATAATATATAAACATACCTATATATTTATTTATTCATCAGTATATTATAACATTATTAATTAAAGTGAAAACTAGTTAAAATTAAGTTTGTTAATTTTGTCAGAAAAACACACTCGCCGCCCCTTTCAAAACTATCACCCCCCGGAGAGACTGAAATGCCCCCAAGGGGGCGGTATCGCCCCCGTTAAGAACCACCGTCCTATATCCTATGTCCCTATACATATTTCTGAATTCTATTTGCTGGTCTAATGGATTATCAGTCTCCCGCAGACAGAATTCTAAAATATGTTTAGGGTCCTGAATGATGTAGTTATGGACTATGGAGTGTACCTTGTTTTCGTGGCTCAATTATATGGGTAGGTATATGAAGTGTAGCGTAGTGGTGTAGTGTGTACATAATATAATATTGTTACTCAAGGTATTGTTATTATTTATTGTTATAGATACATACATATTAATTATATTATTGTTACTCAAACAATTTTTAATCTTCAAAAATCTGTCATTTTTTCACAAACGTCACTATATAGTCCCCTGGGCCTATAAAATGTCAGATATTCTGTATACAGTATTAACAAACGTACAAACAAACAATAATCAGACGTCAGACATGTTTAAACAAGTTATTATATACAATTCATATGTCACATGTGGTATAATATTGTATTATTTTTTCAAACTAAAACATATTATATAAAATACATTATAACACGAATTCCACAGTTGTAAGGAACGTATAATTCCGAGCATTTTCCATGGAAAGCGCAGAATTTCTTTAGGTACCTACGGGCTACAGGTTTTGGCGAGTCTTATCAAAATGAAAGTTTTACGCCGACAAAACGTTCGGTTTCCACGATCACAGCATAAAATACAAGACTGTGTATAATACGACACTGCTATAATAGTGAAAACAAAGACGCGCGCAATAATGCGTTTAAATTATATCATATTATACTGATAGATATACCTTAACTGTGCATGTATATTGTATATATATAGGTACGAGTCGACGAGGCGTGTGCCGGGCTACAGGTTTTTTTTACGCCTACTCCGCCAACCGGTAGGATAATAATATTATACACTTTCACTCACGGTTACAACATATATTATATTATTATAAATTATAATATTATAGAGATTTTTTTAAGTACACGCGTATTATATTATATTTTAATAAATTGCGATCGGCCGAGGGACGGAAAATGCATTCCGTCTGACGAGAGAAAATTATGTTTAAGCATACATTATACATAGGTAGTACTTGTTAGACATAATTTTTTATTCATTTCCAGTAGCGTATGCATAATTTTTGTATGGGGGAAAGGGTCAAAAAAAATTTAATCCAAGGTATCTGCACATTAAAAGAATAAATATCAAAATATATAGGTAATATAATATAATTAGGTACAATAATGTCTATAAGTATTTAAATTTAAATACAAACTTAGCATAATTATTAGGTATAAATAGTATAATATACTTTTCATAATATATTAGGTAGGTATATTATTACATGTAAAATATTATAAAGATCCTCATACTCAAGTGTAGTGAGAACATTTTCTATGTTATAACTACAGCATATTAGTAAAATATATAATGTATTGGTCGGCTGAAAATGTTTTGGCCTACCTATACCTATTTGTTAGAATACCTTTCAAAAAATTTAAATGACGACCCTGAAATAAACAATTATATTACGCAAATTATTTAATTTTTTTTATGATTCTTTGTACCTAACGCGCTATTGCGCTTACACTAAGAACACTATTTAATAAAACTTAAAAAAAGGCCTATGAGCGGGGTCTGACCCCCACATCCCCTCTTGTATACGCCCCTGTGCATTTCGATCAGGTAGGTGGTTAAATATTAACCTACGTTGAAATTGAACCTTCATGGAGTGCTCCACGGTTTACTGCAATATGACTGATGACTATATGTAATATGCAATATGTCTATATGTTATACGATATAGGTACGTTTTTGTATGAATATTGAATATAAAATATGTTGTAAATTCAGCGGAGCTGACACCTGACAGAGACAATACAGATAATATATTGTCGACATAGAATTTATACCGTAAAAGTTTATAAGTACTTGGTGTTTTTTCACTATTTTATACTTACCTACTTTTAATACAAAATTACGAATCAATAGTACCTATCTAAAAACTTAACGAGTGTGATTGTAATGTTATACAGTCATACCCGTATGTATGCCAACGGCCAACCTGCATACCATGATACCATGATATAGGTAAGTATAATATTTTTATAGGATCTATTATTCTATTGCCATTATACCTACATAGCGTCTAGTGCCGTCTACCTGTAGCTGAGGTATTATAATATAGAGTAGGTACTTTATATATTTTATGTTATAAAAAATAATCCGACTGCGACGACGATGTCTGTTCGTCGTATTGTTATATTATGAACATATTATATTTACCCAAGGCCTGCGTGTCGTCCTTGAGCTCCACCAACACTCTGCCGCTAAGAAACTGACCCGGGAAATACAACAGGTTGGTGTTGTCGAACAGCACGACAAATTTCTCGAGTTTTCTGGACATGATGACTGTCAGATAGGTATATAATATAATATACCTATCTAGGTACGTCCGGCGATGGCAAAATCGAAATTCTCGACGGCGGCTAACCGCACTATGATATAATTATTTTTGTGTATCGCGATAGTAAAATAAATTATTATAAATTGTGTATTATTATTGTTATGTTGCCTAAATAATAACAATAACGGCCGCCAAGGTGTTACGATATTACCTATAATATAGACGGGTTGTAATAATATTATGACGATGGCGCGAACGAAGAGCAACCGCCGACGCGCGCACGTCGTCCTCCGAGCACCGTAACGCGTTCACTATTTTTATTATTATTATTCTTACTGGACGGAGGCGCGTATCGTTCACTATTATAATAATACGCGTTGCACGGTACCAAAGTATATTGTCTGCACACCGACTGCAACGACGCGCCGCGGCCTAGGACCGGTCCGTCCCCGCGACACCTGACCGTCGTCGATTATACGGAGTGATTCACCAAACATGACGTAATGTGCTCACCCGTCCTTTTATAACTTTGTAATTCAATTTATTTAACTTCTGGTTTTTGAAATTTTTGAAGTACCTACACTTGAAGATCATATATTTTTATTTTTTACACCTACCATTAATAGGAGTTCTAAACGGTGGGTATTATCCGTTCAGAAATTCTGTGGCGGAACGATGGTTGTATTCCTGTGGCGGGGGATCTCCGTGACCTTTTTTTATCCAATATAATATTAGCGCGAGGCCCCACTACCCTGTGGTACAGATGACTGCTTTTTTTTGTTTTGAATGAGAACCCTCTTTTTATTGTACTTTTTATATTAAAGAGATTTTTTTTTTTATTATATATAATATATTTTTTATAATAGTAGATTATTTTGTAGAACATGTGTGATGTGAAACAAAACCAGATCAACGTTCGGTAGGTAGGTTGGTGCTAATAATAAATTACAGAGTTTGATAAAAGACAAAATTCACTAAGTAGCATAGGCGTGCGCAGACATTTGTGGCAGGGTGGGCCAAGTCAATAAAAATTAAGAAACCAGAAGTCCTGAACTCTGATGGAAGAAATGATTAAAATGTTACATACTTTAATTTGCTTACTCATAATCACCCACTATTTAAGGCACAAATCATTTATATTATGATAAAAAAACAGGAACATATTTTTTAAAAATTAAATTAGAAATATTTTAACTGTCAACAGTTTTAAATTTAAAATAAATACAATTTTGCAATCTGTGATGGTAATATGTTATCAATTTTATTTTTAAAGACATTTAATTAATTATTATTTATTATCATTGAGTATCAATTTTTCACCTACCTATATTTAATGTTTTATGATTTAAAAAATCAAAAACCGTGATGTTTAGATCATGTACTACAAATTTCGGTATGTCTCGCAGGGTGGGCCACGGCCCACCTGCCCCCCCCCCTGTGCGCACGCTTATGCTAAGTAGGCATTAATATTTGTAATGATTTGAATACGTATTATCGAAATTCAAACAATTAGTTTCTGAGTTGGACATTTTAAATACTGTAAGGATAATAATATCAATAATAGATTTAGAAGATAGGGGAGTTATTATTTAATTGTCTAAACCTTAAATAGTGTCAGTATAATATACTATATAATATTAATGAAACACAAATGTTTCAACAAACCATTCCAACCCCCCCCTCCCCCTTGGCCCTTACAAACAACAACAAAAATAGATAATTGCCATAGTTGCCAGGCCTTAAGCTGAATAATAATATAAAAAAAAAAAAAATATTTAATGAATATAATAACTAATAAATATAATGGACTAAATATTCTATCTTTATAATATTTTATGTTATCATTATACATTATCTTTGCAGGTAAGCCATAGGTACCTACATAAAGTTGAATAACTGTAAGTAATCGTTCGAATTTCTATTTAGATGCGTCAACATTTTCAAAATAGCATCTTATAGTAAATAAAGGCCGGTTCTGATTTAAAAATAATACGTTTTTGTATCGCTTAAGGATACTCCTTATAAATGGTATAAAAAATATATGTATTTTTAATACATGGAAATTTGGTATTTTGATGTAGGTACTTAAATATAAAGTGGACGTAAGCCATTAAGCATACTCGATGATCACTCTGTATATAGTAGGTAGGTGGTTATAGTCTATACGCTATAGGTTAACCTGCATGTGTGTTATATATACCAACCTGAAGTATTGCAGCTGTTCACTGTTGCGAACTGCTACAATCGTCTCAGGAGTCAGGAACTCCGATCTAGAGGTATACTTATAAGTCGACTGTATAATATTATTATAACCTGGCTGTAGTTGGAATTTTTAGAGTAATTTTATTTTACTAGTAGATTATTTTGTAGAACATGTGAAACAAAACCAGATCAACGTTCGGTAGGTAGGTATTGGTGCATAATAATAAATTACAGAGGTTGATAAAAGACAAAATTCACTAAGTAGGTATTAATATTTGTAATGATTTGAATACGTATTTTGAGTACCTGTAGTGAGTACCCATAATAAATGTATAATATATAAATATGGTAATAAATACTGAGTACTGCAGACCATTAATTAAAATTAAATAATTATTTATTTTTACTTTTCGTGACAGTATAAACCTATATATAGGTAGAGGTACTTATTAGTTATTGATGGTACATTTTTGAATTCTTTATAACACGAATCTGTATAATTATATTAGTTTTATATTTTTGTTCGATATTTCCAAATCGCATGAATTTTAAAAACTGTGTACATTCCAATCAGTGGCGGACTGCACTACAATTTTAAATGACGCATTTTCATAATTAAGTAGGTACCTGTCATCACCACCGCCATTCTATTTTTACTTATAACAAAGTTATGATGTAAATAAAATGTGATCAAAAGAGCCAAGAGGTAATTTTTTAACATGTAATTCTGCGCCTCAGTCATGGGGTGGCACCACCCCCTTTGAAAAGTTGACACAACTGCGTCAAAATTGAGCGCTTCAGCTCGCCACTGATTCTAACTAACAAAATTATAACCATAGGCAACTAGCTAACATGGCAATGCTTTGCTATTGCTAGGTTTTTGTGATTGTTCAATTCTTTTGGGGTGTACACGCTGCGGAAGCAATGTCTTTTTAAGTGTACATGATATTAGATTTTAATTTATAGCCATCCCGATTCCCGACCGGCGTTGTCTGTGAGATTCGCTTGTGATTATGCAAGCATTATATTTTTATCAGGTAGGCAATCTATACCTGCGGTAGATCGCGGACCTTTCGTGGTTCGTTCGTAATTGAGTGAATGATTTAATTCTAAAGTTTCAAAAAATACAAAAAATTAGTCCACCGAAACCGTGGTTCGAATTGTGTATTAAAATACACAGGCTTATAATTATTATTATTAAAACCAATAGCAATACTTTTATAATCAAAAAAAGTAAATCAATATATTATATACAGCTACCCGACCCTCCTCCGGAAGAAATTATTTTTTTATAATTTAATTTAAAAACATATGACTAATTTTTGGCTACATAAATAATATAATATATAATTACATATTGTAGTTATTGTTATTGCTAATTTCTGAAAATTATATATCCTACATTTTGAATTCAACCACTGGAGTGGTAAATTGTATTCTTTTTATTATAGAATAGAGATAAGGTAGAAAAAAATGTAACAATAAATTATTCGTTCAATGAATAATATATATTTCAAAATTCAAATGGAAAAATGCAAGTGCAAACAAATAAATAAATAATTAATAATAATAATAATAGTAACAATAATAAATAAACAAACAAACAGGTTTCCTTCGTCTCCAAAATCAAGTTAGATTCTTATATTTATAGATAGATTATTATATAAATAAATTATATTATTATGATACTAATTGTCGAGTAAATACTTACCCTTGAATCTGCATGACCAGATTTATTTTTGAAGGCGACAAAAACATAAAATGTTATCGTATTATTTCGAAAATTGTAAAGATACCTAATTTTAAATTTGACAACGTTGGAGCCTATAATTATTAATGTACACAATAATCGTGTTCCCAAAAAATTTTAATGGCATACGCAACCGCGTGGGTTATTCAGGCCGAATATGTACCTATAGGTAGGCCCTATTTATCTATCGAATTTAATAATAAATATTAAATTATGCCTTTATTGTTTGGTTTTCATCGCGGAACAAGTTTCATAAAAAATAAATAAAACGTAAGTTATCCCGCTTCTAAAACGCTATACTCAGTCTGCAGTCTGCACCGCCTACGGACGACTGAACAGTATCTACCAAATGTATACATGTATTATATTACGATTGTTTATACGATACACATGTATACAAACCGTGGTTTCATGTATGTTGTGTGTGGGATTTGGTAACAGATCACACAGTTGTAAACGACCTAAAATGGTGTTCCTTAATAATTCATACGCAGACAAAATATGTATATGATAGATATAATATTATATTATACATGTAAATATGTTATTTTTCTCGGAATTATGTTCGTACATTCTTATTGCGTTTATTATGTAGACTTATATAACCATAAGTATAGGGCCGGGGCCTTAAATGCCGAGAGAATAAAATTAATTATACCTATACTTACATGGGCAACGCCGCAATACGAGCATATATGGCTTCACGAGTCGATACCTATGTATGTACCTATTATATGATTGGTATATAGGTAAATAATAATAATATATTAGATTGGCATTTGGTCTCTTGCGAATATTCTTCTTTTTTTTTTATCGAAATTATCTCATTCTCCAACGAAAATATTGTACTTCGGTCTAGACTGTAGATATAGGTAGGTACCTACACTACTTATAATAATCGTCACATCCTCGACAGTTTTTTTTTATACACACCGGCGATATGTACTGAATTTTACTGAGTATTCCTATACGTGATGCACATATTTGATCAGCTTATATTATTAGGTAATATTATTTTATACCCATAACCTATTGTATGTGAATACTAATTCGTCTGCAACACGATGTTGAACGTAGGTACTGAAAAATATCTCTATGACATTGATAAAAATCGTAGGTGGTTCAACAATAAATTGGTTAGCTGTATGCATCCAATAGAATATTTTTTACAATAAATTTAAAAAGACATTTTTTTTTTATTTATTAACTCGCGGCCATTTAGGTAATTGGGTGGATTAAACACGTGTGTTTGTTAGTTTGACAGATTTTTAGCTGGCACCTGTAGGCATCTGCCATGCCCGATTGAGGGATGGTGGTACTTCTCTCCGGACACTGTGACTTGCCGTCTTGCCCGGAGAAAAATGCCGACCGCGGCTGAGGTTTTGAACCGGCTTCAGCTCGGTCACTCCGTCCCCCAAAAAGAAATCACTGTTTATGAAAACGTAACAATGATATTGTAGATATTTATAGTTGTATTTGTATAGGTACAAATGTACAATTATTAAACTCAATGTTGTCTTTACCATAATATAAATAACTATAAAATAAGCATTGTATATATTATCAAATTTCTAATACAACTATTTAAAAGGTATATATGTAGACATGTAGCTTTATCTGAGCGCACAGCAGTATACCAGGCCAAGTTCCAGCAATGCCAGTGTATATTTACACGAACCAATTCGCCCAGTTTTTTTAACCCATATATCTCTGTTTCCTCTTAAGATAAACTTTTGAAATTTTAAACACAGATTAATCTCTAGTATCTTAGGACACTGTAAGGAAATGAGCCCTCAATATTGTGCCATTTCAAAATGGGAGGATTTCAAAAATTTGCAATGAACTACCTTGAGGAACTCCAGATAGGTAACACTCGAATTTATGCTGAAGTTTTATTAAAGAGATTTATGAAATGACTACGTTTGAATTGCAAGAAGAATTTAGTCCATATTATAGTAATAATTAGACTATAAAAGTGGTTCACCAACACCTAATCGATCAAAGAGTATCCGAGTATTAATATGAAACCTTCGCTAAACCGAATTGTGAATACCTACACATTATTACGCGATTTGATAAACGCTCCGGTCAGGCTTGGATTTTCTTTAACAGTATCTTTTCTGATAGGAAAGTGAATCTAGTTGGTACTTTGGGGGGGGTCAAAGGTAAAAAATTCCCAATAGTTTTCAAAAGCGCCGTGAAAAACAAAAGAAAAATTAAGGAAAAACTGGAATTTTTACGCAAAATCTGTTGTTGAGAAAATTGATTTTGGTTTTTGGTGCAACTCTTAAACAAATGACCGTGGGTACATGGAATTTTGACTGAATGTTTATATTAGCATTTTCTATACACCATAACATTTTCCAAATATTTTGACTTATTTTGAGCTCTTTACGGACATTTTCAATTTCCATTTTTTTTAGTTTTTTTTTCTATGAATATCGATAAAATTTTATTTGTTGGTTAAAAAAGCTTGAAAATTTAATAGAAGGCTCCTAGTATATTGTTTCAAAGGCAGACGAAAAAAATTAAAAATCCATAGTCACAATTTTTTTTATAAGCACTTAATGTTCAAATATTGACAAAATACGTAAAAATGACGAAAATTTGCAAATTATTTTGAGTTAGAAATTCATAAAAATTTTTATTTTTAAACCTAAGAAGATTTGAAAATGTAATACAAGATCATTCATAAGTTTGTCTATCTTTATCAACAAAAAAAAGGTGGGTAAGTGGATGTCGCTCTGCTGTACAGTAGGTTACCAGTGGGTCACTGCATGATGGATAATATTAAATTTGAATTCAATGATATAATATCACTGTAGAAGAAAAACGATTCTGAGCGGAGACGGTTTATCAGTCTAGGTATTAGACATACCTATTATAGGTATACTTATCTATAGTATTAAAAAAAAATTCCAAATAAATCATATCACAATATCCATCAGGTAACGCGTTATACATCAACAACAAACCGTGGTACTATCATAGATATATAATAGTATACTTTAGAAGTTTCAAGTACCCACAAATAATATTATACAATCATTACAATCACAACAAAATAACTAAAATAGTTATTCTAGGTCAGTGGCGTGCTCAGCTTTTTCGAAAGGAGGGGGATATTCATAAATAATATACATGTAGGTTTAATATATTATTTTAACTATATAGTTTACTATATAATATTTATTGTATATTAACTATATAATTTGTATTAACTAAAGGAGAATTTCTATTTTCCTTGGCTTCTTGGCCATCTCATCTAACACTTCATCTGGTTTAGGAATTAGGAATGGGTAATGTAGTACAAATCACAATGTTATATTATATACATAATACAGATAACATATTATTCAAAATTAACATTTTATAAAATGTAAATTAAGATTTCAGAGATGTTACAATTACCTAACCTAAAGTACTATTTCAAGTTTTCTTGGCTTTTTGAAAATGTC
>NC_042494.1:157912119-157912763 GCF_005508785.2 Acyrthosiphon pisum
CCCCCCCCCCCCCATGAGCACGCCCCTGTTCTAAGTTTTTAATGTGTGATTTCGTCCAAATTTGAACTTAAAATTACTATAAAAATAAACTGTGCTTATGTATTTTTTAGATTTTTTGGTAACAGAATTAATTACTTACGTGGAATCTTGTTTTAAATTTTCAATTCTTAGATACAAAAATTGAACATTTTATAAATTTTTAACTACCTACAAAATAATTTTTCAAATTAAAATTTGATAAATTTTGTCAAAATTTGATCTTTAAATGCTTATAAAAAAAATTGTGCCTATGTATTTTTAATATTTTTCAACTGATATTGTAACAATATATCAGAAGCTTTGTATTAAATTTATACACTTTTTGGCCCAACAGATAAAACTTTATTGATATTTATAGAAAAAAAAACCAAAAAAATTGAAAACTGAAAATGTCCGTAAACAGCTCAAAAAGAGTCAAAATATTTTCAAAATTTTATCGTATATATAAAAGGCTAATATAAACATTCAGTGAAATTTTCAAGTTTCTACAGTCATTCGTTTTTGAATTACAACAAAATAAGAAAATCGCTACATGAGAAATCGAGTGAATATCAAATGTTGTAAAAATATGAATTTCAAACGCTCATAAAAATTTAATTTGACTT
>NC_042494.1:157912813-157914234 GCF_005508785.2 Acyrthosiphon pisum
GCCTATCGATACGCTATCTTTTCGCTAACGGATGTGGTCCGGTTGACCATCGTCCTCGCCACGCTCTTGCGACATTCTAATCTAATCTGCGTATTCGCCATAATGTTCTAGTAGCTAATTTATTATCTGTGTTGTTGTGTAGAGAGTCATCTCTTCTGCGAATTACTAAATATTTATCAGTTATTGCATCCTGGTCTATAGGTTGCGTATATATACATATATACGTATATCTACTTGTGGTTTTGGCAATCCCCATATCTTGTCAACTGATACGTGTTTTGTATTCTCAGAAAATATAATATGGCTCGCGATTACCCGCTCGGTTATTTTAACTACCCGGTTAACCTTTTACTGTATTCGTATATTTGCAATTTTGACTATTGCCAAAATCGTTTAAGGAGGTCGTTTACCTAATCGCTTATGCCGAATTTAATTATTCATATATAATGATATTTTTGTGTTGTAAGTAAACGGATTCTATCCGTTACAGTATTCATACTAGTTTAATATTTTTAACTAGCAATAGCCGCACATTAGATGGACCCATTAGTTAAGATAATACCAAGAAGTAAAGTTAAAAATATTGTTGACCCGGCGATCCTTAAACCCAGATATCGCCTGGTACGAGGTCCTCAAGACTGTTGTAGGGTAAGGCAAACAATCATGAAATAATAACAAGGAGTTTTTAGCAGGCACATGTATTATTATACAACATGAACAAATAGATACAAAACGTTACACAAGATTAAATACAGGGGGGACGGGGATCACCGAATGAGCTGCCTCAATGGCAGATGTCTTGAGTAGATGAATCGTAGATGCGGAGCTGCTGTACTGACGTTGCGGAGCTGCTGGATCGGAACACGGGTACGAGCGTATACACCGTCGTGTTATGGAGCTATGCGCGTTCAACTGCGTACACGTGGACGCGTCATATTACCCGACATAAAGCTACTCGGAGCTGGGTATTACGAACTTCACAATGCGGATATTGGACCACAGACTGGACGAGTTTTCAGTCAATAAATGGTTAACCCACACGAAAATGGCTACTCGGCCGAACACAGAGCGGAGGTGATAAATCACGATTTTTCACAGCACTTCCAAACGGGGAAAATGGCTGACGAGCGAGCAGCGCCGGATTGAGAGTTTTCGGCCCACCGAGATTTTAAATTTCTATCTTTACTGATCTGGCGTGTATTATCGCGATTGACAATTCTTGAGGATTAAATAACCAATACACTATACATCAGTATTATACAGCTGACGCATCTATTGTTTTAACCGTGTATTTGGATCTATATTTTACTATATCACTATCTAAAAATACTAGACTACTTTTGTCCAAAAATAATAACGGCCCAAATTTTACGCGGCCCACCGAGATTTTCTCGGTAGCTCGCCGGTTCATTCTGGGCCTG
>NC_042494.1:157915724-157917583 GCF_005508785.2 Acyrthosiphon pisum
TCTAAAGTATGCCGGGGACCAAAACGTCCTATTCTCAATAATTGCCGGGGACGAAACGTCCGTGGAACCTGGGTTTTTTGACGGGGACGTCACATACATTAACCTACATTAAACGTAGGCGGGTGTGAAAAATGTTATATTATGTTATGTAATATTAAAATGAACTATGAAGTAATGTATTTTAAAGGCATTTTTACATGGGGTCTGGGTGGTAGAGCCTCCCACAGGGGGTCTGTTTCGTTTAAATATGTAAAGCCCCTCCAGGCCAAAAACTGAAATTGTGCCTATGATATCTATATAATAAAATTAAGTGGCGGGATAATCGTGACCATTTTTCTCAAGAAATATTAGACCGATTCAATTTATTTTTTTTTCAATACATTCTTTTCGTCGAGAAGAAGAACGTATCGCCAATTATATTCGTGTCAGGACGCCACCGGTAGGGGCTCAAACGGGGATTATGAGATTTATGATTGAAATTTTCGTTTATTAATGGTTGCTATTGGTTACAGGAGAAATATTTAGTAGAAATTAGTATTTATTTGTTATTAGTCCCCATTTGGGCACACCACGGATAAGCATGAGTAATCACAATATTTTAAGAGTTATATTTTTTTACGCGCAACGGAGTGCACAGGATCAGCTAGTTAATAATAAAAATAATCAACAATAATTGAATAATAATGAAGTGCTTGATGCCTGTTATTGTACACCTAGATTGTTCAATCTTCAATTACCTACCTACCTATTGTTGTGTATTGTGTAGTAATACAATTTCAAACTAAAAACACAGAATCTGGTGTAACCGTTAGTCAATAGACATATGAAAATAATGAAAAGTGTATAGAAATCAAAGATTTAATCATTATGTACCTATTTATGAAATATAAAATATCACAAAATAAATTATATTTTTTAAATTAAAAATAAAAATCCTTTTTTTTACTGACATATATACGATTAAGTTTTAACTAACTATCTAGTATCTTAGTATCTATAATTTAGTTATTATAATTCATTAATAATTTTTACATTCCCTACCTATATGAAAGAAAATATGTCATAAACAATAGGTACTTTATCACTAGGGCCCGGATTTTTATGCATTTTATTTTTTTTTTCTTCTACATTTGACGTATAATAATTCTGATTAAATATCTTGATGTTTCGTAAGACATAGATTCTACTGTTAATTTTTTTTTGCATATTTTTGCATATTTGTATCAAAATGCATAATAATTGCATATTTCGGGGTAATTACATAAAATGTGCATATTTAATAAATACTTAATAAAATATTTTAAATTTTACTCAAAGTTTGATATACATGCATTTTGTTATATCAAAGACATCTTTTTTTAATGAACCTTCTAATAGTGGTAGAGAATGGCTTTCTTACAACTATAATGAATATTCAAAATTTAAAATCCTGGAAGAATTCAAGTTCTCAGAAAATCAATATAGACACATTTTAAACAATGCAGATATAAGTAAAATAATGAGCATGGAAAATGAAAATTTAGAAGATGCACAATTTTCTATAGACAATATTCCAATTCAGCAGTTAACAATACATTTAAAAAACAATATCAAAACATTGTAGTCAAGTACATTGTGTAAGACAAGATTTAGATATAATAATTTATAATAATAATTGTATATGTTCAAATTGCATAATTTATGATATACTGGATTATTTACAGACATGCAGTTAACTATAAATTATATGTTTAATATTTTTTTTATAGATATATAAGCCACAGTTCAATTCTATTATTATTTTTTTTGTTTAGTACCAGTGATTTCATTTATTTATTTATAAGTATGTATGTGTATATAGTTTCATAAATTATATCACT
>NC_042494.1:157918446-157920204 GCF_005508785.2 Acyrthosiphon pisum
CCTGTTAGCCATTGGTTCTCAATCCTATACCACCTCCTGCCCGGCAATTAAACGCGGCAATTAATTTAATTACTTTATGAACCACTAAGGCGAAACGTCCGCTAGGTTCGCGACGGTCATCGGCCACTTTTCATGTCGCGGACTATAGGTATTAGCAGTGGTATTATGATCGACACTTGTTATACTGCTGTTAAGTGCCCACTGTTACGTTTAGTCTAAAATATATGAATACAAGGTACTCTTTGTATTGACTATTGAAATTGGACATAATATAGTATATAAATCCTTCTATGTAGACGTCTATTATATATATATCTATTCGCATATTATACGCGTCAGGACTTAGGACTGTATATCGGTCTTGTCGATAATGCAGTCTAGTAACTGACTCATTCGAGTTATGGAGTGTGCTTACGCAATATAAATTATAATACTAATAATATAATACAAATTGTCGTCTTTCAAATACAACCACAGACACATTATACAATATGACAGAGTATTACAGTCCATAAACAGTGGTGTTCATAACACTGCTCTGCTAAAGTAAAAGGCAGTAAACAAAAATGTTCCATAAATTATATTATTATTGTAGAATATTATTTATTCGGCTATTTTTAATCGTTATAACTGTAGGTTAAAATTCAGTAAATCGATTATCTAATAAACAATGACAGATCTAATATAAACGATCATATTAATTATAAACTATTTATTTGTTTTTATAGTAACACAAGGTAAGTATTTATGATTTTTATAATATATTTGACATATCTAAGTAGGTAAGAAAATATTCTCGAAGGGTATCATAAATTGTAACACTGAACTTCCCTATATGTTACAAACACTATTATCGTAGACCTTAGTTACATTGCATTATAAAATGGTTACAAAATCTCGAGAAAGTTTCTTATAAAATGTATGATCTCAGTGTTATGGAATGGGACAGCTAAGTTATGGTTTTGTATTCAGTCTCAAATATTTATTATATTGTACTAAAATGATTAATGTTTATGCTTGTGTTTATGTTAACAATACTCGAATTATCAATAGTAAGGGATAAGATTGGTACATAATAATAATTTATAAGTCATAATACTATTAAATTATTGTTATATTAATTTGTAAATAAAACATGATAGTTTATTGATCTTAACCCCAATAAAATAATAGTCAAATACATTTGTAGTCGTGTATTGTTATTATGTGATGAATTAAATGTTATTTCTAACTTTTTTGTAGAGGATTATAGTAAGTTGAAAGTCTGTCATATTTTCATAGCACTTATGTTGAACAAGGTTTAAATAAATTAACAAAAAAATTAAATTTAACGACACCTATTTGTTTTTTATTGTATAGAACAATTATTAGGTACGTAATTTTTGTATTTTTTTTTTTTTATTGTAATACATATTTTTTGTATTTTATAGTATTAATTTATTTGATACGATTCTCATAGAACCTATATTATATAAACTATTGTATATACCGTAAAAAAAAATTATAACATCTTACTTAATACTTATGTAAATGCTAAGTTAATTAAAATTTTTTTAAATTACCATCATCTTCAAAAAAGTTATTAATTATTCAAATACAAAATAAATGTTTACTATTGGAATTTATTGTTGAATACAGTTTTCTATAGTAATATATTATCATTATATTTTTTTCTAGAAATTTATAGTACGTACATTTTCGGTTTGTCAACATAGGCGGAGATTTGGGGGGGGTACGTTTTGAAGTCTTCTTAACGTC
>NC_042494.1:157920673-157925337 GCF_005508785.2 Acyrthosiphon pisum
TGTTCTTAGTTAGGTAATTGAAAATCAGTTCATATGATAAAAAAAAGCGGGTAAGTGGATGTCGCTCTGCTGTACAGTAGGCTACAAGTTGGTCAATGTATAATGGATTGTACGAAGCTTGCATTCAATGATATAATATCGTTGTTCATTGTATAAAAAATACGATTTTGAGCGGAGACAGTTTGTCCAAGGCTGGGCATTAACGAGTTAAAAATTAAAATTAAGTTAAAACGTTAAGTTAATTTTAATTAAGTTAATTAACTCGATACTTTTTTTTTCAAATTAACTTTTAACTTAATAAGTTACTCTTTTTCAAGATTAACGTGTTAACTTCAAGTTCATTTTATATCAAAAATATCTAAATTAAGTTAATTTTCGTCCGAAGAATAATGCAAATTTTTGAATGTGTTTTTACTTTGATGTATCATTTTTAATTTCCCCAGTAATTTTCTTGGACGTAAAGAAAACGGAACTTTTCTCCTTTACGGGACACCCCTTTTTTTGGGGGGACTTAGTCATTTTTTGGATAAAAAAAATGTTGGTGAAATCAGAATTTGGCGCACGAAGTTATTCTCGAAGTTATAGCTAATTGAAGTTTTAACTTTATAATATAATAACCCTTAAATACCTATAATGCTTTATTTCTCGCTACGCTCGCTCGGACATTAAAATCGAAAATATCCCCTTATTTGCTGTGTAAACCACCACTGGGCCACAACTGGGCCCGCTTGGAGACGCGACATTTATAAATTATTAAACGTATTATATACTAACTTTGAAGTGTTATAACTTCGAAACTAAGTCTGAGCCCCAAATTCTGACTTCACCATCGTCTTCAGCGTACTTAACTACATAAGTATCAAAAAAATAAAATGCAAAAAAAAAGGTGTCCCGTAAAGTAGAAATATACCAGAAAAACTATGTAACAAACCATATTATGTGTCTGGAATTTTTATTTTTGCAAATTAGCAAATTTTAATTTAACACTAAGTTGAGTTACTTTTTTTTTTAAATTTAACTTTTAACTTAACGAGTTAACGAAAAAAAATTCGAGTAACTTTTAACTTAACTTAACTTAATTATTTTAAAATAACTTAACTTAACGAGTTAAAAAAAATCGTTAACTTGCCCAGCCTTGAGTTTGTCAGTCTCAGAATTTTTATATATTTTTATTATTTATTATAGCCTGTAAGTTGTATTAGTATTATAATATTATTATAATTATTTATTCGTTTCTATAATGATAAACAAAGAGAAATTAATATCCCATTTTTAGCCGTTTTGTAATTTATCAGTGGTTTTTCCCGTGGCATTTAATAGTTATTGAGAAAATCGAAAAATTACTTCTCTAAAGCACCATCTTGATCCAATTTTCTAAAATATAAGATACTATATGTGTAAATCGAAGCACTCCTTCTGGTAGAAATTTTGTATATACAGGATAAAAAAAAAAATAAAAAAAATTATAAAATGAACACCACTGTAAAAGCACTAGTTTCCTCGCTCCGCTTAGAATATAAAATGTTAAATGTCGTGCAATTTAAACTCAAACAGGCGATGACTGATTAAAATCTAGGTAGACTAAAATATAATATCATAGTTTAGTGTTTCGAAATGCTATTATTTATAACGAACATTTTATTCGTTGTTTTTAATTTCCTACAAAATTTCTAAATAAGGTATGTGTTCAGCGTTCATCGTGGATCATTTATCATTGAATAGTGGTTTTTAAGAGCAGTTATAAATATATGATTATAATTCATAATATATTAAGTGAATCTTATAATATAAAACTTATAATATATCTTTCTAATATATTAAGTGTATCTTTACTGATTTTTTAATTACCTATACTGATACTTCAATACTTTAGTGTAATATTTATATATAGCCGCAGGGCTTGAAACTGTTATACGTCGTCTGTTGAGAATTCAGTTGTTTGCCTTTTATCGAATTTTAAGTTAGTATTTAAGTTCATAGGTAACGTTAAATAATAAATAATAATTGGTTAACCTGTGTGAGTTTCAAGAGCTAAAATACGATTGAGAACGGCATTTTTGGTAACACGATTGAGGACGTTCGAAATTTTATTTTTTTTCCAACGTTGCCAAGTTTAATCGAATGATAAATAATAATTTTGATTTTGATACTTCAACATTTTCAGGAGAATCACCCGCAAAATAATTTATATTAAAAAAGGGAGATTTTCATTTGAACAATTTAAGTTTGTATCACCACAGGACATTTCTTGAGTAGTACAAAATGATCAGTAATTTGAAAATATAAAAATATAAAAAATATAAAAAATCGTTCGGTGTATTACATACTTTTATAAGTAGGTACCTAATGCATATTATTAGGTGCCCATATATTTGTATAAGGTTATAATTATTATTAATTGATAATTTTTTTCAAGAATATTTATTTTATGCATACGTGAATGAATCTTTCAATAGACAAATAAATGATATGGCAACGTTGCACGTAAATTTGTTCTTAGTCGTATTCTTTTTCGGTTATTTTTTGGGTCAGCGGTAAGTTCTTTGTTAATTTTAAGTGTTCTCAATCGTTCGATAGCTGTTTCAAGATTGTGTTAGAGTAATAATTAATATTTATTATATAATTATCAATATCCACAGTTCATACACAGTCATTAGTGGTAAAGAAACCCTAATGGATCCATCCCATTGAACCCCACTATACATTTAATATCGTATATGTATACTACTATAATATATTTTACTATTGAAAACTAACGTATATTATATATATTTTTTGAAGAAACTAAGAGTAAGTATATTTTATATAACTATAACTCACGGTTGTTTTCCGGTGATTTGTTGAATCAATGCCCGTGAATGGACCCAGGTGACTGCACTGCTTCTGGTTAGCAGCGTCCCGGTGTGGTCGTGGTACTGGCGGTTGAATCCAAATTACGATGGGTACGCGGCGGCTCAGCTCGTAGGGTGGCGGCTCGACGTGACAACAACTTACGATACAAAATACGTTTCGGCGGCAGACTCGTTTGGCGACGTCTCATGGCACGAAAGGATTAATGATTACGACGGGGTTTCATTATGAAACGGTTATCGTCGGAGGAAGCCTGTAGCACATCCGTGTCTAACGGCGTTAGACGACCGTCCGGCTTGTGCAGGCTAGGGTATGGGGCTGGTTATAGTTTGGTGACTGTATCCGTGTATAACGGCTTTAAAAGACCGTCCGGCTTATAGGTTCACCACACTCAGTGGAGATGAAGGTGGTCTGGCAGTGGCCGCAGGCTTATAATTATGCTGTTACTGGCCATAGCTTCATATGTATAATTTCTGTTGCGGGTTTGATGTTTATTTGGATTTCTGTATGAATCAAAACTGATTTAAAAATATGAGTTTATAGTTTAGACGTCGTAGATTCGGAATCTACCAACATCGGGGTTTTAGGTTCAGGGGTTCCTTAGGAAATTCAATTTTCCCTGAGGGCGGTGTACCGTCGGAAAATGATAGGTGCTTCCGCGCTATCTCCATTGCTTCGGTGCGGACGTTGGTCGTGTTCCGCGGTGGTTGCCGGTTTTGCGGTGCGCGAGAGCCCGTGGCGGTTGTGCTGGGTGTTGGTTGTGTAACGGGCAACATGTGTGCGCCACCTAAATGGCACTCCGTTTTATCCCGTCACAGCTTATGTCATAGTTTAGTTACTTATTAGTTATTAGATTAGATTTGGACATTAGGTATTTTGTTGATAACACGTCGAATCCGATAATAATTAATTGACATACATTGTAAATATAAATTTAAAAATGTAAATAATATAATTGTGTTTTTTTTTTTTTTATTGGTCTTAAACTCTGCAAATTGTGTTTATTAAGAAATTTAATGTATGTGTATACTCAGGAAATGGACAGAAAAATAGTAGTTAAATACATTTTTTTGAACCACCCCTTGAATAAATCCTGGTTGCGCCACTGACGGTCACTGATTAAAGGTTCCCAAAAATTCCGGGAAACGACCAGTTTTTGGTAAAAACCGGTATCCCGTTTCAATTCCTGTATATTATATGGGTATTATAATTATTGAGTGTATCTATTATGTTACTGTTGTGTAATTTGGAAACGATTAGACCGATTGATGTAAAAGTTATATAAATAGATTCATTGAGACTTGGAAAGTGTTAGTAGCATATTTGTAACACCTATATTATATAGGTTAGGTTATATATAGGCTATATATGAGTGTTATGACTTACCCGGTTGGTCCGGTTAACGTCAGTTTGAGTTCGCCGTCAATTGGTTTCCTCTAGAAGACGGTTAGGAAAATTTGGTAGGTTGGGTTCGTCAGAAATCAACACATAATAATTTTATAGAGATACTACTGGTTTATTAAATTGAGAAGGGGCACAACTGAATTATTATCACAACTTAGATTAATTAATATATCTTTTAACGTATTATGGTTTCGACGTGTGACACTCGACTGACGTCGCATTGTTAGACATAATTTCGCGACGGCGGTCGACAGGTGCTACGTAAGCTAAAACTACTACCTAAAGACAGGGGTTCATAACACCCCCCGGGTAAAATGAAAGTTCATCGTCCATTACAATTAAATATACCTGGGCGAGGGACTTTCTGGTGAAGTTAACTCTGTCGTTTCTACTTGTTTTATTTTAGAACA
>NC_042494.1:157925387-157930272 GCF_005508785.2 Acyrthosiphon pisum
AAGAAACGGTAGTTTCGGTGCAATAGTACGGCACCCCTGAAATGAATTGAAATGCAACACAACGTACGAGGTTTCTTATCACTATAGTCGTCGGAGAATTAGTGCCCTAGCTTTGGTACCCCAACTTCACACCCGTGTGTGACAATCGCTAAAAAATGTTGTTTTTTTTTTATTAGATTTTCAAGTCTTACGAATAATATTTTTGGAATTACACTTTGTGAAAAATGTATCACCATAGAAACGAATGAAAAATAATAATACCGATTATAATATAAATTCAACTTATAGGATTGTTATGACTTACCCGGTTGGTCCGGTTAACGTCAGCTTGAGTTCGCCGTCAATTGGTTTGCTCCAGAAGACGGTTAGGAAAATTTGGTAGATTGGGTTCGTCAGAAATCAACACATAACAAGTTTAAAGAGATATTACTGTTTATTAAATTGAGAAGGTGCACAACTGAATTTATTATATATGCTTAGATTAATTATTATAACGTATTGTGATTTCGACGTGTGACACTCGACTGACGTCGCATTGTTGGACATAATTTCGCGACGGCGGTCTACAGGTGCTACGTAAGCTAAAACTACTACCTAAAGACAGGGGTTCATAACACCCCCCGGGTAAAATGAAAGTTCATCGTCCATTACAATTAAATATACCTGGGCGAGGGACTTTCTGGTGAAGTTAACTCTGTCGTTTCTACTTGTTTTATTTTAGAACATGATATATGATTAATCTTAAAATATAATGCTAATATACTTAAGCCAACACTAATGATCAATATAATTATTATTACATTTGTATAATTATATGAGATGCTCATCATATTTTCCGTCTCTCTGATGGGTGATTTTTGCAATAAATTTATTGATTTGGCAATTTCGGCTAATTTATTTAAATTATGTTTTATATCGGGATTTTGTTTTATGATTTCAGAATGTTTCATTTCTTCATTAATTAAATTTATCCAGACTTTTTCAAAATCCATTGAAATGTTCAATTTTGGGATATAGTTTAGTGACATTTTTGAAATTATTTTTCTGTTTGGTTTTAAGCTAACATCTCCATCAATAGTGTTCGCCTCACAATAGTTATCTAACTTAAAAATACCTGTGCCATCTATTTGTACATTTATTGGTTCCGTAATATTTTGACATGTTACTAACATATTTTCCTTATTTACTAAATATAACCAATTGTTAGTATTTTCTATTTTATGCCATATGCTATGATTAAAGTGTATATATTTGACATTACATATTTCGGGGATATTTTTTGGACTGCGGAACAACATTATTTCACATGATTCTTTTACATTTCGAATGGGTTGTTCGTGATAGCAAATAATTGAATCTATTGTTGTTTTACATTGAGATAGTTGAAAAGGGTTTAATTTTATAAAATGCAAACGTGGCTTATCTATCGCTATGTATTCGGATGTAGTTCTATAACTAAATATACATCATTGTTTACTTAGCAGTAAAGGTATGGATTTATACATATAAATTCAAGTTATTGATAAGGGGAAGTTCTATGATAAAAGTTAATATATTTTTTACGTAAACTATATTGATTGTAGCCAATCGTAATAACTCTGATACGCCTGAGCCAGACAAATTTACGGGTAATCCTAAATCTAGTGGCAGATGTAATTTTATTTCTCTCAACTGTTCAATATTTATTTATTTATTTATTTATTTATTTATTTATTATTATTATTATTATTATTATTATTTTTTTTTTTTTTACGTATTTATTTACAAATTAGAACTTTTTAATTCATTTTTGTGTATTTTAACTTCGTTTCTTCCTCGCTGTATGACCACGTTTTCGTTGTCGCATAAACGTATTACTTTGTATGGTCCCAGCCACTTTTGTCCCAATTTTCCTTTTTGTTGGTGGTTTTTTATCCATACTTGATCATCAATTTCCACATTTATTTGATGTTGTTTATGATCATACACTTGCTTTGACTTTTGTTTACTGGCTATTATAGTTTCTCGTGCTACTTTGTGTGCTTCTTGTAACTTTTGCTTTAATTCAAACGTATAATCGTCGTAATTGTACCTAACTTGCGGAGAACTGCTGAGAGTATGAGGCACCACCGCCGGAAAGCCATAAACTAGCTCATACGGTTGACGATTCGTTGTCGAATGGACCGTTGTGTTGTAGACAAACATAGCATAAGCTACGTAGTCGTCCCAGTCCGTTTGTTTCTTTTCCACATAGTGTCTCAAATACTCTGCTAACGTTCGATGGGATCTCTCAAGACTCCCATTTGCTTGCGGATGGTATGGCGTTGTGTTCATTTTCTCTATCTGGAGAAGTTTACAACAACTTGAGAAAACTTTACTCAAAAACTCCGTTCCACAGTCTGTTACAATGGATTCAGGTATTCCATGTTGACATATGAACCCTTCGACTAACGCTCTCGCTACACTATTTGCGTCATGCGCGACTAATGGGATTGCAGTTGAAAATTTTGATAAATCGTCCTGAATAGTCAAAATGTACGAATTCTGTCTATTTGATGTTGTTAATGGGCCTACAATATCGAGAAATATCTTTTCAAATGGTCTCGATGCTGTAGTTGAAATAATCATGGGCTGACGTGTTGTCCTATTGCTGCTTTTATTCTGTTGACAGGATTGACATGCAGCTATGTGCATTTGGACATCTTTCTTCAACCCTCTCCACTGGTGGTGTTGTTTGATCCTTTTTATAGTTCTTGATACTCCTTGGTGTCCACCCAGTGGTGAATTATGAAATTCTTCTATGATCTTAATTTTATCCGTTTCTGAGTATTCGTCATCTATGAATATTAATATTTGCACTAGCGAACCTTTGAATATATACCTTAACATTGTCCGAATTTCTGGCCATTCCAGTTGATCCAGACCACATGCAATTTTAGGTAAAGCTAAATTTGTAATTTCTTGTTCGTCGCAAAATTTCTTGAGATTTCTCAACGTACTAAATACATTCTCATAAGTTGGTTTCTGCCAATAGTGTTCTTTTGTTATCAGGCAAATTATTCTTCTCTGATGTGCTATAATACTTGCTATTTCAGTTACTGATTTGTTTTGTCTCTTTAGTTCCTCGACTTGACCGAATTTTCTTCGAAACTCCAACGCAATGCCTGCATTCATTTGAAAGTCCTGTGACACACAGTGGCCGATAGTATAATTTTCAGGTGCTTCAAATAGGTTTCCTGCTACTTCTTTAATGTTTTTATTTATTATCGGTTGTCTGGCTTTCACATCCAAGAATGATTGATACTCGGTCGTTTCCGTTTCAGCACTAGTCACTACATTTGTGACTGTTATTCTACTCAGTGCATCAGAATTTGTATTTTGTGTACCCGGCTTGTATACGATTTCGTAGTCGTGTTCTTCAAGTTGCAATCTCCATCTTACCAGACGTGCTCCTGGATCTTTTACTCCAAAGAGCCATGTGAGTGGCTTATGGTCAGTGACAATGACAAATTTCCTACCATAAATATATGGTCTAAACACTTTAACTGCCCATATGATGGCGAGTAATTCCTTTTCAGTTGCATTGTAATTTCGTTCTGCTTTATTAAGCGTACGTGATGCGTAAGTGATCGGGAGATCTGAACCGACTTTACCTTGGGATAAGATAGCTCCGATCGCCAAGTTGCTGGCATCCGTCGTTACATTGAAAGGTTTATCGAAATCAGGGTGTTGAAGTAACGGCTCTGTGGTCAAAACCTTTTTGAAGAAATCAAAGGCATCCTGGCAGAGATCCGACCAAACGAATGGTTGGTCTTGTTTAAGGAGATTGTTCAGCGGCTTTGCTTTTTTACTGAAATCTTGTATAAATCTTCTGTAGTATCCTACTAACCCTAGAAATGATTTTACTTCTTTAGCATTCTTTGGAGTGGGATAATTAGATACACACTCTACTTTTTTCATATCTGGTTTCACGCCATCCTCCGTGATAACGTGGCCTAAGTAATTAACCTCATGTCTTAAGAATTCACACTTAGGTGGTTGTAACTGCAGGTTAAATTTTCTTAATCTTGTAAACACTTCCTGCAATTGATTTATGTGTTCATCCAGTGTAGGGCTTATGACTATTATATCATCTAGGTATACGAAAGCCCTATACCCATTGATCCCTTGTAGAACCCTATTCATAAGTCTTTGGAATGTTGCGGGTGCACCTTTGAGCCCGAAACACATGCGGTTAAACTCATAGTGGCCCTGGTCTGTACTAAACGCTGTTTTTTCCCTATCTTCTGGGCGTATTAATACCTGATGGTACCCACTCGCCATGTCCAAGCAAGTAAAATATTTTGCTTTCCCCAGTTGGTCCAAGATTGAGTTAATGTCAGGCATCGGAAAAGCATCTCCTACTGTGAGGTTATTGAGTTTTCTGAAATCGACCACAACCCTGTATTTGCTGGTTCCAGTAGCGTCTGATTTTTTCGGTACGATTAGTAGTGGGGCATTCCACGGACTCTCACTAGGTGAAATAATTTTATCCTGCATCAGCTGTTTCACTTGCTTATCTATTTCCGCTTTTTGTGAGTATGGAAGGCGGTATGGTCGTTGATGTAACGGTTGAGAGACCCCTGGAGTCTTAATTTCATGCTGAGCTGCCTCAGTGCATCTCATCACTGTATCACCTTCGAGTAAAAATATGTCAGAGAACTCGCTACAAAGTTGTAGAATTGCTTCTTTCTCTTCTTTGTTCATGTGCTCGCATCTGATTGAACTTTTAATGAGGCGAATACGTTTATCCGGATTTTTAGACATTCTGGTTGTCTGGATGCTGTCTATTGAAACTATGTCGAATATTTCATGTGCCAAATCCGAAAGCTCCAGTAATTCGATAGTTTGTGGGTATTCTGTCGGG
>NC_042494.1:157930372-157946580 GCF_005508785.2 Acyrthosiphon pisum
AATGGTGTTGAATAAACTTGAAGAAACTCACGATAAATTAAAACATTTAAATGCGATCAAACCAATGAAAATAAAAATGAATTGGTTCGTCATACCTGGAATTATTGTGCATTTAATATCAAGTAGTATAATTTTGATCAGATTGTTTATACTACATTGTCTATACAAGAAAACACAAAATGTATTATCTTTGGTAATAATCTTCATCTAAAATTATTTGTTAATTAATTCTATTGTTGTTATAAATGCATTGTTTGTTGTTCCTTTCCGTCGTCCATGTATTTCTGTTAATCATATAAATATTAAAATTATAGTTTTTAATCAACTTATAAAGGGATATAGTAAACATTTAACTCATGAAATAGGTAAGCATTCGATTGTATAATTGAAATCTCTTTTAGGTAAATCAGTTGGTTTCAAATATATGTGAATGTGTTGCATTTTATGAATACATACTACTAATATTGTATATACAGTGGATGGTGTCCGTCATAAATGGACAAATCCCGAAAAGATATTCAACCTTAAGTACCTACAGAGATATGTATTTGGAAGTTATAGAATGCTTGAACGATATCAATAGATCAATATACGGTGTGCCCGCCATATTGGGTTTCATTTCGGCAAATGTTGGTGATACGATTTTTATATTATACACTCGTATTATTTTTACTCCAATAGCTCATGAACTCGGAGATATTTTTGTACTCAATATCATCACACTATCAACTAAACTATTTAATGTTATACTATTATACGCAATTGCAGGTCATGCTACGAAAACAGAGGTTTGTATGATACATTTTACACGTTTTCAAGCTATTTTTAGATTCTGAGCGGAGCAAAGAAGCTAGTGGTTTCACAATAGTGTTTATTTTTATTTTTATTTTTTATCCTGTATACAAAATATCTACCAGAATGATTGCTTCGATTTCAACATGTAGTATCTCAACTTTAGAAAATTGGATCAAGATGGTACCTTAGTGAGGTAATTTTTCGATTTTCTCAATAGTTATGTAATGCCACGGGAAAAACCTTACACCACCGACAAATTAGGAAAAACCGCTAAAAATGGCATTTTAATTTCTAACGCTCTGTTTATCACCATAGAAACGAATAAAAAATTATCTAATGTAATACTATGAAATGAAGAACGACTGACTTAATACTCGTATTACAATATTAATTCTGCTTAAAGGCTAAAATAAATAATAAAAATTTAAAAAAAAACCAGACTGTTAAACCGTCTCCGCTCAGAATCGTATTTCTTATACAATGATATTATACCGTTGAATTGAAGTTTAATACAATCCATCATACTTGTAACATACTGTTCATCCACTTACCCGCTTTTTTAAATAATGAATGTCTACTCGTATTCTGGTATTTAACACTTGTGTTTTAATATACATTATACATTAATGATAAAATACCGGATTCTAAGGTTTGGAAATATATACACCTGTCATTCCTCATTTTCAGTTTTTAATCTTGTAGTATAATTTTTCAACTATAGTTAATTATTATATACTATACCTCTTCGTCTCTATTATATATTGGACTCATATTCATTATTATTATTATTAGGTACCTATTAAATAAGATAAAGCTATTTTGGTAATCTAACTTTACCTAGCTAAAACATACTAGATTAATTATAAAGATTGATCATCAACATTAAAAAAAAATTAAATAGGTAGTATGTACTTAATATAGAATTTTAAGATTTTACGAAGTATTAACCTTGTGTGAGTATTTATTTTATTTGAAACTAATTTTTTTTATTTTAGATAAATCGGATGAGTCTTGTCTTACACCAACGGTCCATGATAGAAAGAAACCCTAGAATAAAACGTCAGGTATAAAATATGTATTTATTCAAATATTTCGAATATTAGGTTAGCTGCATAATATGCATAATATACTATATTATATTTTATATTTTTATAGAATATAATATATTTTCTTATAATTATTTAGATCAAGTTTTTTACACTAGGAAGATTGCACGAACACTATAATTATGAGCTGTGTGGAATATGCGAGATTAATCTAAGAAAATTATTTTTTTTACTAAACAAAGCAGTTGCTTATTTAATTATACAAATTTTGTTCAAATTGAATAGAAACTAAGGAAACACAATTAATTAATCAGTTGATAATTATTTTATTAATAGATTGTTCTGATGATTACAGTCATTATTTAAAATTTAAATTTACCTTTAAATAACATTATATTATGTATTAAAATTTAAAAGTGAATACAATAAATAATAATTTATAAATATTGATATTATTACAATATAAAAACATAATGAAATTGCTTGTATTTTTTTTAAACTTTTCCTTTATCAAGTTTATTGTAATCTTTATGTAGGTTTACAATTGTTGTATTGTGATATATACTTATATATGTATATATTGTTTTGTTAGAAATTTTATTAGTTCAATAAATTACTAATTTAGATATCTGGTACACTTTTTTAACATTAGTATAGTGACGTTTAACAAACAAAAATATCATTATAATGTGAGCCATTTGATATTATTGCATTGCCATTTACTTAATAGTTAACATGAAAAACATAGATTCTCGTTTAAAAGTTATAAATTTAACATTGCCACAGGATACTCATATTTATTGTATATTATAATATAGTATCAAAGTAATTCAAGTAAATCAATTAATACAAAAAACCTAGCCTAACCGTACTAAAATCCGATGAGTAAGAAAAATCAAAATTAGCCTATCTTCTTCCCAGTGGTCTAATCTACCCACAAACATTCATATATATATGAATGTTAATGTAATATATGTTAATATATATATATATATATATATTGACAAAAAATAGTAATGCAAATCAACAAACATGCCCGATTAACCAATATATAATACACTATTATTTTTTTCATAATAATATTATTATTTTTTATATATATAACCAATAGTAACCATTTATAAACAAATATTTCTATGGTAAATAATAATATTTTTATTTTATTTTTTTCTGGACAACCCTTATCACTTAGGGGTATGAAAAATAGATGTTAGCCGATTCTCATACCTACTGAATATGCATAAAAAATTTTATAAAAATCGGTCAAGCCGTTTTGGAGGAGTATCGAGACTAACACTGTGGCACGAGAATTTTATGTATAAGATTTATTTTTCATTGATTTAATTCGGCGTAGGGAATGTAGCGCACCCATCGCCCGATACACTTTGCAGTGTATCGCAATAGCCCCACGCTGCCTTTAATTAGGTGGCGTGGACTAGTCCTCCAGGTTGGGGGTTTAGCGCAGGGCTAACAACCCTGCCAAAAATATTTTGTTCAGGAACCAAACAACAACAAGCCTCGGACATATAGATTCAATGGAAAAACGAATGGACTCAGGAAACAGGATTTACTCTTTGGAACGTGGAATGTGCGGACAATGTTCCAACCTGGAACAGCTATAAGTGTAGTCAAGGAAATTGAGAAATATAAAATCAAGATAGTAGCATTACAAGAAACCAGATGGAGTGATGAAGGAACCATAGACATAAATGATACCGCTGCTATCCTATATGACAAGTGCAATGAAAGACGACAATTTGGGGTTGGTTTCGCAGTACACAAAAGCCTAGTACATACGATAAAAGAGTTCAAAGTTATCAACTGTAGAATTGCTATTCTTATAGTTAAGGCCAAGTTTTTTGATATAATATTTATAAATGTACATGCCCCAACGGAGGAGAAGTCATAAGAGGAAAAAGAAGTTTTTTACGCAGAGATAGAAGATATCTTGTCGAGAATAAACAATAGCAAAATACGAATTATATTGGGTGATATGAATGCGAAGATAGGAAAAGAACAGTTCCTTAAACCTACTATAGGGAAGTATAGGTTACATGAAACAACAAACGATAATGGTATGAAACTAATAGACCTTGCAACTGGCAAAGGATTCAGGATAATGAGCACAATGTTTCCCTATAAGAATATACATAAAAGTACGCGGAGGTCACCAGATGGACAACATGTCAATCAAATTGACCATATCCTAATGAATGAGAGATTCGAAAATGCTGTCAACGACGTACGAGTTTATAGATGAGCGGATTGTAACTCGGACCACTACTTGGTAGTTGGGAAGCTCAATATCAATCTGAAGGCGAGACGACAGACTGATTACTCCAACTGTGTCAAATATGAAATAACAAAGCTCGAGGATGAAGAGATATGTAAAGTTTTTCAAACCGAAGTGGGGAGACTAAAACAACTAACAGACATTAATGAGAATCATACTATTGAATCCGTTTGGGAGATTATAAAAAACATCATTACGAAGACATCAGAGGAAATCATCGGACAGCAAGAGAAAACTAAAAGGAAACCATGGTTTAATACAGTGTGCGATGAAGCCATAATAAGAAGAAAAGAGGCGAGATTAAAATGGCTAACGGATACAACAAATCAACTCAACGGAATAAGATACACTACAAGAAGAAAGAAAGCCCATAATATCTGCAGAGGAGAAAAAAGGAAATATATAAATACAATTATAGAAATAGCAGAATCAGATGACAGAGCACACAGAAGTAGACAATTATACCAGAAAGTGAATGGGATGAGAAAAGGATATAAAGGACATGAAACATTTATAAGAAATAAGGATGAAGAGCTGATAATAACAAAGATGGAAATAGCAGAAAGATGGGCAGAATATTTTGAACAGTCGCTTAATGGAGAAGACCCTGAAGAAATCTTTGATTGTATACAAGAACAGCCCAATAATCATGAATATGAAACACCTACGGTACAAAAAATAAGACACAAATTAAGAGATTGAAAAACCATAAATCACCTTACGAAGATGGTATACAAGGCGAAATCCTAAAATGTGTTGATGAAACAATGATTGGGATGATTCATAAACTAATTGAGAAAATATGGAATGCTGAAGAGATCCCTAAAGATTGGAATATGACATTAATTTGCCCTATACACAAAAAGGATGATAAAAAAGAATGTAACAATTATAGAGGTATTGCCTTAGTGAATATAACTTATAAAATTCTATCGTATTGCATTCTAGATAGAATCAAGCCTTTGGCGGAAAATATTTTAGGTGACTACCAAGGTGGTTTTAGAAAAATAAATCCACAATATACCAAATATTTATCATAAGACAACTAGCTCAAAAAACCTGGGAATTCGATCAAGAATTACATACACTTTTTGTAGATTTCAAAAAGGCGTATGATAGTATCAACAGAGAAAGTATATACAACATTTTAGAACATTTCCGCATCCCACAAAAACCTATAGGATTAATTAAAGCTACTTTAAATAGGACCATGGTAAAGGTGAAAGTTGGTAACGTACTATCGAGAGAAGTTCAGGTGAATACAGGCCTACGGCAAGGTGATGCACTATCCCCAATTAATTTTTAATTTAGTTCTGGAAAAAGTAATTAGAATGACGAATATCTCACCAGATGAAGGGGTGAAACTCGATGGAACATCAATAAGTACGCAGATGACATAGTGCTTTTAGGAAATAATATAAATACAGTGAAAATTCTGTGAGAAAAACTTATAACAGCAGCAAAAAGAGTAGGATTACAAATTAACGAGGAGAAAACAGAATATATGGAAATAAGTAGACAACGGTACGGAAGACAAGTAGAAGATTTTCTAAAGGTAGGGCCTTATAGTTTCAAAAATGTATTACAATTTAAATATTTGGGTACAATGATCACCCAATCAAACAATATGGAGTATGAGATACTTAAAAGGATCCAAATGGGCAACAAGTGTTATTACACAATGGGTAACTTACTTAAGTCAAGAATACTTTCAAAAACACTTAAAGTTCAGCTATAAGTCACACTAATAAGATCTATAATACTATATGGAGCGCAATGCTGGACTGTAAGGAAAAGTGACGAGTCAAAACTGAGGGTTTTTGAAAGAAAAATATTAAGAAGAATATATGGTTCATGTCGTGATCCGCAAACAGATGAATAGCGTAAAAGACACAATGAGGAGTTATATGACTTGTATAACAGACCGGATATAGTTAAGGAGATAAAAAGAAGAAGATTGGAATGGGCAGGTCATATGAGGAGGAAACCTGATGCTATGACAAAGACGGTCTTACCAGAGAATCCAAGAGGGAAAAGACCACTAAGAAAACCCCGAATGCGATGGGAGGATTGTGTCAAAAAAAGATGTAGCAGTTTTCTTCCCGGAGAAAGATTGGCATATGCTAGCGCAAAATCGTGAAGGATGGAGGCTTTTATGTTTGAATGTGTGGTCTAAAAGGCCATAAACAAAAAAAAAAAAATTGATTTAAAGGGGGATGCTGCGTGAACTGTGAAGTGGTCACCCACAGTGGCGTCGGAGAAAAGTAAATATGTTTCATGTTTTTTTTCAGTATATAAATGTATACATTTAATCATTAAATTTATGAATTTATATATTGGCACGAATTAAGATATACAGGATACGAAACGGAAAGGTCTTATCAATGTTTTTCTGAAACCCGCACCTTCTCATATTGCGGCCAGACTACTAGCGCTTTGTAGGATTGTTGTGTTGATTGTCAACGTGTGAACTATTAGTTCCTTGTTCTCCCGGTTAACACAATAATCCTATATAGCGCTAGTAGTCTGGCCGCAATGTGAGAAGGTGCTGGTTTCACTTATCACAAGTTCGTTTCGTATCCTGTATATCTTAATTCGTGTATATTGGTAAACTTTTGCTATGTTAAACTAGCTGGTAAACTTTTAAATAAAAAAAAATATATAAATAAACATACTACATATATTAACGTTAAAAGAATAAAATATTAAGAAAGGTTTTCTGTTATCAATTACAAATAAATATATTATAATAGTTGTTAGGTTTTTTAGGTTTTGCCCCCCCTCATGAAATATAGTTCCTGCGCCACTGGTCACCCACATCGAGAAATCATATTTTCCGGAGAATGAGTGGTGTTGCCAACTTGTATAAATCAATTAAAAAATATAAACACCGAAACCCAATTTGCAATTATTTGCAATTAATTTGCAAAATATTGACACCGGTTTGGAGTCGATCGAACGAGTTGGTGGGGCTGACAAAATTTGGCAAAAATTAGCCAAAATTACAATTTTGATTGCAAATTCCACAAAATCAATTTGCAACTGTTTGAAATTAATTTGCAAAATATTGATACCGGTTTGGAGTCAATCAGACTTGTCAGTGGAGCTAAAATCACTATCGTCCTTTTCGCCCTTATAGGTCTATAATGATTGTAGTACTATCTTAGTAATGGTTGAATACTACATCCGATTTAAACGTTAATTACAAATCGAAAATTCTGATTTAATGATTTAACCTGTAGGTCAGATTATCACTAATGAACGTGCAATGGTACTATATTAAATTGTGGTTGATATCATACATAGTTTATATCATGCCACAGGTTAATATTACTGGCCATCAGAACTCATTGAAAAATTAAAATTTGGGCATGGGATCAATAGAACACAAAATTATACCAAAACTAAGCCATATTATTTAAATTTAATTTAATTCTATTTCATAATTATAATAATAAGTAATGCTAATATTGTACATTATAATTAAAAATTCACTACCTTTTAATATATTTGGTTTCTAATTTTTACATTTAATAAATATGTATACTTCATATTATATTACATGCATAAACAATATAAAAAGAAAAATAATTATACATTAATAGATATATAATATATTTGTTTAGTTTTTTGCTACTTTGATCTTATTCTAATACAATATATTCTTAATTTCTTAAAAATTTGTTTCATCTTTTCCCTTACAAAATTATAAAACATAAAAATATATGTCTTCATTATTCAACAAAATGTATTCAATAAAAGTTGAATGTTTATAAATCCGGTAAATCTCCGCTATCTGTCGAAGTGTTGGGTTGTTTATGAACCATGCACGAACGGGCAACAGATTCAAAAAGCCTATGAATTAATTTTTAAACAAACTATTAAATTAAGTTTAACAATAATTTTGATATAAATAATTGAACTTCAAACAGTATAATATAACAGCAGAGGCTGATAATAATAAGTTATAAAACATAAAAATATTTTTTTCTAAAATTGTTAGGCATTATAAAAATATATATGAAATTTGGTAATACTATTATGTAATAATCATAATTATAACAAAGGACTGCTTACTTCTCAATTTCTGGTGCACAATGTACAAATTCATGGTTCCAAAACTTGTAGGCAGGATTTTTTATCAGCTCGATAAATGTGATCAATAGACCCCAAGGATGAGGTCTGTTAACGATCAATCTCTCCAAAAGAACTCTGACATAAAATTAAGCACAGTGGAACAACTCCATTAACCCATTTAGCCAAAAAAAATTCTTAAATAATATTTAAAATAGGTACTAACCTTGTTATTTGTTCTTGAATAGCTTCACTATTAGCCTCGGCGAATAAATACAAAAGAGTACAGCTAAAGTAATGTGTATGACTATTGGGGAAACGTAATTGGTTTGCAATGGCATTTAAAAACAAATAGCGACCTAAAATAATATCAAAATCACTTTGTAGAAAATGTCATAAATAGAAATAAAACTAAAACTATAAGATGTACCTTCTGTGTCAAGGTCCACGGATAAATTTTGAAAAATATCCATGTGCGCAGAATGAGCAATAGTAGAGGTATTCGGCACTAAGCCCTTGCTGCGAATGTGCTGTATGGCTTGAGTACCAACATACAGAACAATGGCATTTAAAAGTGAAAGGTTATATCGCATTCCTGGTTCACAACAACTCTGTTGCATGGTAGTACGGATCTCTGACAAGAATGTAACCGGAGCTCGAGTTTTCAAATACAAATCTAAATCCTAAACAAAAAAAACATTAAAAACAATACTTTACAATTAAACATTTACTATTAAATTACTTTTTTAAAGCTGGCTGGTTGGATATAACACTGGAAATCCGGGCTAATTTTTGGAGCCAAAGATATTTCTTGAAGCACATCAACTTTTAAGTTTGGAGTAAATGGATCTGGTAAACGCATATTACGTGGGAATGCAGATAGTATCAAATTCCTCATCTAAAATCAAATTAATTAATAGTTAATACCAATATTATATTTATTATTGATTAATTAACAAGAACAAACCTGAATACAATTTGGAGGTATCACATCACAAAAACCATAGTGAAACTCGCACAAGAATTCGGGAAAATCGTGAAGCAAAATGAGGAGCACTCTCAATGTTCCCTTATATAACAAATGAACAGGCTTGGCAAGTTCAGCATTTCTTAAAAATGGAGCCAGGTATTTGAACAGATCAATGAGTAATTGAGCATAGAAATTCCAACCCTGAACATCAGTGACCGGAGTTTGATCGTAAGCACGCTGTCGCTAAATTTATGTAATTAATTTCATATAGAAAAACGAATAATGAAAGGCTTTTAAAATGCAATGCATAATTTACTAGTTGCATAACTCTATTTTAGCCTTTCATTAAATAGTAATACTTTATTAAAGCTTACCTTTTGTTGCGGAGTTAATCCCAAAAGACGACCGATGAATATCCTATGAGATATGAGTTCCAGCCAAGCATATGCAAAGCCTGGGACTTTTCTTGGTCGTAGCAGGTGAAAAGTATGACAAAAAGCAGCGAGTATCTAATATTAAGTATAAGATTAAAATCAAATATATATATATATGGTTTTATCATATGATATATTATATTCATGATTATGCATAGCTAAATTTTAATTAAAATCTTACGGGACAATTGATTGATTCGAGTACTGGATCAGGTGCATTCAAATCAAGGAAAAGAGTGATTAAAATTCTATGGTATGGTAGTTGATGAAAGTCAGTGGCTTGGACATCATGATCTTGAAGCAAGACACCAACAACAATTCCAAGAACCTAAAAAATGTTTAACAATTGGATAACAATTGGTTATAAGAAATACAATACTTTAAAAGCCAAAAAAGTTAGTTACTTTATTCAAAAGATTTGTTTTGGTAGTTATAGCAGTTGCATCACCAGAATGTTTAACTAGTAATACAATGAGTTTAACATAGGCATCAATTGTATGGAAAAGTTTTGCACGTACAGTGGAAGGAGACTGTGTTTGATCAGGTATCTGTCTATAACATAGTTCAACCATCATTTGTGTACTGAGTCGGAAAAATCTAGTTATAATATCATCAGATTTTAAAATTCCTTGGACATTCATCTATATTTGCATAAAAAATTTAACAAAATGGTTAATCAAATGTAATAGTTTAGCAAGTATATTACAACTAACTTGATGAATGTATACACTAAAAGTTTTTCCTGGATCCCTATTGGGTGCAGCACTATAAATGGTTAACCATTCTTTAAGCAAATACTCAGTTTTTTCCAACAGTCCAGGAGGATCATCAAAGTCTCTACCCTAAAAATTTAGCAATATTAATAAGTTTTACTCTTAACAATTTATTAATATTTAGTAGTTGATAAACCGTACCTGTAGCATTCCATGTTGAATATGTGCTGAAGAACTACTACTGCCACTAGCTATTCTTTCTGAAACATTATTTTCTGCTTGTGGTGGTCTAATTACTTCCATAAGTGATGCCAACCTAACAGACAAATAAACAAGTTAAAAAATAATATAGATTATATATTTCAAACAACAGAATACTATTATATTGACAATATAGATAATTTACCCATCAGGAACAGGACGACCGCTAAGCACAATGCTATTCAATGCATCAATAGTTGCTTGGAGATGATGTTCAGTTATTGGTGAATTAGAACGATTATCTATCAAATAGTTTTGTAAAAATTGTTTAATGTATGCCATGGATACATAATTTGCACCATTATCCATAGACATAGCCAAGTGCATGTCGTACATGCTAATATTCACCATTCCGGCACGTATTAAAACATCAATTGCATCAATATTAAAACGTAACTCGTCTCTAGATTCTATGAGAGCTCTAAGAATAATCAAACATAAATATTACTTTGATGCAAAACAAATGGATTTTAAGTAACATACTTGGTTAGAGTTTTATTGGTCCATTGTAAATTGTAAGCGCGAGGATCTTGAAAAGCTCTAAATATACTGAGATGCATGTCACGGTATCTGATGCTCATATCCAAATCATGGTTGGCTGGTGAACTAAGCCCATCTAAATAACTTTCTACAGTCTAATAAAAAGTAAAACATATTTAATTGAGTAAATTTTCTTACAAGTGACATTTTAATTAAGTGGGTAATTTACTTTGTTAACAACATTTGCTGCAGTAACAATATCACGTGATCTTCTTAATGTGGTCATTGCTTCCATAACACCATGTAAATTTGATGGTTGAGTTGTATTGGAAAGAATTCGTTGATTGGCCATATATAACTGTAAAAGTGACTCAATTTCACTGATGAGTTTTTCGTATACTACTGTCATCTCATCAGGTGGAAAGCCCTAAAAAATAATCACAAACAACAGTTAAGCACAATAAAGTAAAATTTAATTAAAAATAATTACAGATTTAGGAATGAATAATGAAACTGCTTCCCGATCTAATGGCTGAAAACCAGGTATGTTTCTAGCAAATTCTTCATAAACTCCAATCATCTGAGGTGGTGGTAAGCCAACTTTATTACGTAGAGTTTCTGGCAAATATTCTGCTTGGCCACCTAGTACTAAAGGATCACAATAACGACGACCTTCCATTCTTGACATACTGCGCCTTTCATATTCCTAAATATTAAAATTATTACTAATAAATTTTATATGAATTTACATCAACGTGAATTTAGTTTAGGCGAAACTCTATTTACCAAAACCATTAATAATTAAGTTTAAATAAATAGTAAAAATTACTTACAATTTTTAAGTATTTGTCAATTTCTATCACGGCTTTCTCAGTAGCGGTTTTTTGCACAAACGCACATGCTAATTCTAAATTATCATTTGCACACATGGTACAAGCTTGATCAATCATTTCCTTTTGAGACTGTGATGGAGACTAATTGGGAAATTAAAATATTATGAAACCTTCTCAATTATGGCACAATGTTAATGTAAATACATACAATCAAAACACTCATAAAATGTTGCTTCAAGTTGGTTGTCAATGTTTGAATGACTTGTTCTCGACACGTAATCATTGCTAAACCAGAAGTTAAATTTCTTACCATACAATGCGCTGCTTTTCGCAAATGAGTGTCATCTGGGTCCATACCAAAATCCTAAATTTTCAAAGTTGTGAATAAAATTAATTACTCATATTAAATATTTAAAATAAATAATAGACTAACTTTTTTAACAATATGTTCCGTGGTAATAACTGCGATTTTTACCGACCTCTCAACAACAGGATTTATCCATTCTTGGATAGACCGTTCTATGGCATTACGTACATAAGTCTTTAGTGTTGGTTGACTATGAAACAGTGGAATCTAAAATAAAATATTTTTAAAAACAAAATTAGTATATAAATAATCAACATTATTCAGAAAATAATTTACTTGTGAATTAATAACAATCATAGACATTATCTGTGATGAATTAGTAGTGTTGAATGTGACATAGTTAAACTTAGGCTCAACCAAAGGTAGTGGTGGAGACATGCCTGGTGTACCACTTATGCCCATGCTGCCAGTAGATGTCAATGTTGTAACTCCTCCAGCAGCCACAACATGGCCAACAAGTTCATCATTGAATCGAGTATTAGAACTTACTGATGGAATGGTTGAATTATTATTCTGTTGTTGCTGGGCTTGGGAAGAAACTATTGCTAAAAAAAAAAAAACGATAATGCACATTGTTACACATTTTAAATTTAAATGATAAATATATTAAATACCTTTTGTAAACATTCACATGCAATTATAAAGACAATACCAAGTTTTTACAAAGTTAATATATTTATGCACTTAAAATAAGAAAAAACATACTCGAAGAAGTCCCCGAAATCTATAAATAATTTAAGTCAACAAGAGTACTGTTAAATACAATCAATAATATTAATATTATATTATACAATAAACATTACTTAAGATATAATATTGGTTAGTGGTTACTATTATTTTAAATAATATTGTAATGTTGGAATTCTTTTACTTAATTTAAACTAAAAAAACAATTAACTGCACACTAAGGTCCCAGTGTTACACAAGAACGACTTTTTTTATTGACTAGTTTAAATAGTGTGCTGTTAGTTTATATATTAGAGTGAATTGACCTATTATCAATATATTAGGTAAAAACATTATCCATGTTTCTGTGTTTAACACATTGACTGTCATGTGACCGCCGGCCGTCACACGATATGTATCATCGATAAGCCAAGTATATTTTTCAGTGTCGTTCCAAATTTGTATATACTATTTAGTATTTATATTTGAAAAAAAATTTGAAAAATAAGCTTATAATATCAAAAATATTATAATGATTTGATGTAACAACAGCATGAAGCTTTTTTTTTAGTGCTTTATTGTAGTGCCATGGAAACGTTAATAACATTAATAATATAAAACCATATTAATTTATTGTCACTGGTGATCATGTGGCATAGTTATTTATAAAAATAGTACAATGCACTTTCCACTTTACAATTTTAGAAAGATAAAATATTAACTAATTAAAAATAAACTTTTAACTGGCTTAACATTTATCAGTTATGTAGTAATGTATTTTATATATAAATTAGGTTCAGTACCAACATTGATACAGATTTTTTTGTACCCTAAAACGTTTATCTATATTAGTTATAATAATAATAACAATAATTAAATTTAACCTGTTATCTAATAAGGAATATTTTAGTGCTACCGCTCACTGTAGTCATACAAATAATGAAACAAGTACCAATATTTTAACAATTTAAAAATATAATTTGTTGCATCGTTATAAAATGTTAATAATAATTTCAACCACATTTCCCAATACATAATTAACCCTAATCAAAGTAATTTTTAAATAATTCATAAACCCATACACTATTAAAAGGTGAATCTAGATAACTTTTAAACTTACAATCTATGTATACTGTTTTATATTTTAAAATTTGAGATTAAAGAAAATTCATTTTTAATTTTAAAAACTTAGAATTAAATTTGAATTTACGACTTTATTGCTTTATACTTTAAAAAAGTAGTTTTCAGTCTATAAATTAGTTAAAAATTTAAATATACAAGCAGCTCAACATTCATTAGATAATGGGATATACTCGTAGTTAGAAAATAACTTTAACTTTTACAAAATATTCCATAATAGCGCGTAATTCATTTTGTTGCTATAAATGGTTTTTAAATTAAAATATCCAACTAGGTGAAACAGTTATTAAGCAATGCCAATATTTGTTCATTTAAAATATATATTACTTTGAATAATAGGTGTTTGACGTTGGGGCGTAGGAACAGAAACTTTTGGAGGCTCTGGAGCACTTTGTGGTCTAGGCTTAGATTTTTCAGTATTAGACAGCTGAGGTTCTAATTTTTTTGCTACTTCTGGATCTTTAAGAACATATCCAGCAGTCAAATCCTAAAATTTAAAATGTATAATTAGTTATATTAATGGAGAAATAAACAGATATTTTAAATACATACATATTAGTTTCTTACATTTTAAGTTGGCAAATAGTCAAAAATATATATAATAAAAACTGCTACAAAGAGATCTTTTAAAGATAATAATAATCTTATATTATTAATTTCAAAAATATTTGAATAGTACATATTTTTTAAAATATAAATAAATAAACAATTAATTATCACTTTAATTGACAATCTATTACTAAAAACCAGGAAACTTGTTTATATACTCTGTTCAAAATGAGATCAGTACCCAGTGGCCAAGTTGAGCCCCACGCCGGCTTTTTTCCGTGGCAGAGCCTGACATGCCGCCGCTGTCTTGATCGCTGCATTAGTTGAATATAGACTTCTGATGTGTTCAAATAATTTTAAATGTAATGCGAACGCACAACGCACATTCACCTAGCACGGAGTTGGAAGCTAAACCACCCGATGAAAACTGGTCGCCGCTAGGCACTGGTCTCATTTTGAACAGAGTATACTGAATGGTATGTTTTGAGTGTAATTAGTCTAATAGAATTATGGGATCCATTGCATTTCTTTTACAATATCGTAATTGATTTTTATTTCATTTATTTTTATTATTTACAATTACAACTGTCGAGTTTAAAATCAAAAAGTCAAAATATAAAAATTCAACGAAATCCACTAGAGATAGAGATATCCATCTGATGTGTATCGCGTCTAGTCTATACCTGTGCTTATCTCCCATAACTCATAAAATTACCTATAGGGTATAATCAATATTAATTATTATAACCAGGGTTGGTAATATAAACGTACAAAACGTTTTATACGTTACACGTATAATACCCCACGTACAAAATATATAAAACTAAATAATGACTAAGACATACTAAATTTTCTTGAATTTAGAATACAATTAAAAACAATACAAATTTATTTTTTTGTAATTTTAAGTTATAACAAAAACATATATATTTTTATTAATATAACAAATTATTTAATTATCACAAATGTCTTTTTTGTTATTATAAAATAATAATTCTTAATATTAATGTAGTTTATTAAGACAGAATAAATATGAACTAAATGGTACTTAGTAATTAATATTAAAAAATATAAAAATTATTATTTATTATTATAAATTTATAACTCTAAAAGAGCTGTTCAATCCAGCAAAAAAAAAAAAACTTATACAGTTTAAAACGTATAAAACTAAGTTGTTTTATACTGTACGTTTTATATGTTCCAACCCTTAATATTACCACAATTTACATCATAATTCCTTCTTTTCTGATTTTGACTTATACTTTTGAATTGACTAAATTTTAGATTCTGAGTGGAACAATGAACGTATTGCATTTACAATGATGTCTGTTTTTTTTTATATTTTTTATTTTTTTTATTTTTGTTTCTGTCATCACCTTTTAGGACAGTAAAAGTGCTTGGATTTTCTTCAACAGTATCTTTTCTGATAGGAAAGTGAATCTAGTTGGTACTTTGGGGGGTCAAAAGTAAAATTGTTTTCGAGAAAATTTATTTTGGTTTTTGGTGTAACTTTAAAACGAATGACTGTAGATACATGAAATTTTCACTGGTTGTTTAAATTTCCATTTTCTATACATGATAAATTTT